>NW_024833011.1:0-612 GCF_019175285.1 Sceloporus undulatus
TCAGTAATGCTTCCCACGATCCTTTAAAGAAAGTCAGTCCAAGAATACAGGGGTACCCCGGGTTACGAAATTAATTCGTTCCGCCGCCGCTTTCGTAACCCGGAATACTTCATAAGCCGAAAATGCCATAGGCGCTAATGGGGAAAAGCCGCGATTTCGTGTGAAATAGCGCCGAAAAGCACCAAAAATATTTTCGTAACCCGAAATAACCTTCGTAACCCAGAACAGTTTTTTTGAATGGATTTTTTTCGTAACCCGGAAATTTCGTAAGGCGGCGCATTCGTATCCCAGGGTACCAGTGTATGTAGTAGTAAGATTCCACAATGTTGCTCCCCACACGAGGCCTGGTTTAATAGGGAAGCTATCCCAGGGAAGAAATGGATTAGATATTCGGATTTAATTAAAATAACAGAAGGGAATATTGAGTTTAAATCTCAGGAAGAATTAAGTGATGTTGGTACAGTGGTGCCTCGGGATACGAAATGATCGGGTTACGAAATTTCCAGGATACGAAAAAGTTGGATTGGCAAAAACTGTTTCGGGTTACGAAATATTTTTCGGGTTACGAAATTCATTTCGGCGCGAAATTCAAATGCTGCAAAGTGCAGCTAT
>NW_024833011.1:712-1324 GCF_019175285.1 Sceloporus undulatus
TCAGTAATGCTTCCCACGATCCTTTAAAGAAAGTCAGTCCAAGAATACAGGGGTACCCCGGGTTACGAAATTAATTCGTTCCGCCGCCGCTTTCGTAACCCGGAATACTTCATAAGCCGAAAATGCCATAGGCGCTAATGGGGAAAAGCCGCGATTTCGTGTGAAATAGCGCCGAAAAGCACCAAAAATATTTTCGTAACCCGAAATAACCTTCGTAACCCAGAACAGTTTTTTTGAATGGATTTTTTTCGTAACCCGGAAATTTCGTAAGGCGGCGCATTCGTATCCCAGGGTACCAGTGTATGTAGTAGTAAGATTCCACAATGTTGCTCCCCACACGAGGCCTGGTTTAATAGGGAAGCTATCCCAGGGAAGAAATGGATTAGATATTCGGATTTAATTAAAATAACAGAAGGGAATATTGAGTTTAAATCTCAGGAAGAATTAAGTGATGTTGGTACAGTGGTGCCTCGGGATACGAAATGATCGGGTTACGAAATTTCCAGGATACGAAAAAGTTGGATTGGCAAAAACTGTTTCGGGTTACGAAATATTTTTCGGGTTACGAAATTCATTTCGGCGCGAAATTCAAATGCTGCAAAGTGCAGCTAT
>NW_024833012.1:0-1324 GCF_019175285.1 Sceloporus undulatus
GGTTTTTTGGGCTATGTGGCCATGTTCTAGAACATGGCCACATAGCCTGAAAACCCCACAAAATACTATGGATGCTGGCCATGAAAGCCTTCGACTTCACAATGAATTCATACCAACTGGGCTAATAAAAAATGGGAAGAAAGAACACAGCATTTAAATATATATCATATATTTTCTTCTGCAAGGCCTGCCCTCCACTTCTAAACATCTTAATCTAATAAAGGTTTGTGTGTGCGTTGTTTCCCTTCAAATCATTTCTGACTTATGGTGACCCTAAGGTGAACCGATCACAGGGTTTTCTTGGCAAGTTTCTTCAGAGGGGGTTTGCCATTGCCAGCCTCTGAGGCTGAGAGAGTGTGACTTGCCTAAAGTCACCCGTGGGTTTTGACGGCCAAGTACATTTCGAACACTGGTCTGCAGAGTCCAAGGCTCAACCACCATTAAAGGTAGATTAGGGTCCAAAGCACACTGCAGAAACAATCCAGTTTGAGACTGCTTTCACTGCCATGGCTCAATGCTAGGAAATCCTGGGAATTGTAGTTTTGTTAGCCTTCTCAATCAGAAAGCTCTAGTGCCACAATCAACTACAGTTCCCAGGATTCCCAGCACTGAGCCAGGGCACTTAAAGCGGTCTCAAGTTGGATTATTCCTGCAGTGAGTTTTGGACATAAGTTAAACAGGAGGTTTTTTAACTTGGAAAGGAAAACAAACAAACAAAGAAACAAAAACAGTTTAAAAAACCCCGGAAGGAACACAGTTTAAAGAAAGCCATTGTGCCATTAATTAAAATTCATGCGGCTTTTAGTAGCCTGAAAACTAGATAACAAGACAGAAGTTACTGGGGTTATTACCTAGTTATCCTTCCTTTGCATGAGAAGAAAAGGACCCTTGATTTTAAAAACAATCATGGAACAGCTAATACACAAGGGACAGAAGGCATTTTGTATGCCTGTTTCTAATTTCAGCAGGCCCTTGGTATCTGCTAGGACTGGGTTCCAGGACTTTCTGTGGATACCAAAATCCAAAGATGCTCAAGCCCCATTAAATACAACAGTGTAGTAAAATGGTGTCCCTTCTCTAAAATGGCCAAATCAAGTTTTGCTTTCTTTGAACCTTATATCTTCTTGGAATATTTTCAAGCCGTAGAAGCTTGAATCCGTGGACATAGAATCTGTGTACTTAGGTATAAACCCACCGCTTTCTTCGACTGCCCCTTGTTTCCACTGGTGTTCATGCTTACAGAAACCAGGGCAGCCAGTTGTCTCACAAATCAGGGCAGTGTCATTGAGTCAGAAAAGCCTCACGCTTCAGCTGCCCATCCCAC
>NW_024833013.1:0-1324 GCF_019175285.1 Sceloporus undulatus
CAACCATTAACATTTCTACACTTTCTCTCCAGTGTTGATTTTGAGGCCTCTAAAAGTGTGAATTCTGAGAAAATTGTTTAACACAGTCTTACATTTCTATGGCTTCTTTCCTATACGAATGCTATGGTGATGTGTAAGGTTGGTACCTGAATTAAAACACTTGCCACACTCTTGGCGTTTGTATGTTTTCTCTCTTGTGTGGACTCTGTGATGAACCATAAGGTTTGATTTGTCTTCAAGGTGTTTTCCACTCTGCTGGCATATCTATGGTTTCTCTCCTGTGTGGACTCTCTTATGCGCCACAAGGTGCGTCTTCTGAGCAAAGCATTTTCCACACTGCGGACATTTGTATGGTTTCTCCCCAGTCTCCTTTCTCTCACGAGTCTCAAATTCTTCTAGAAAGAAGTCCAAAGACAGACAAGGCTCAGCTCAACATTAAGAGAGGAGAGGCGTCACAATCTACAATAGAGCTAAGGAAGCTCAACTAGGAAAACAAATAAGAGATAAAGGAGTTTTGGTGTCCCTTCATAGATATCAGTCATCATGGCTGCAATGGAACTCCTTAAAATGTCTGAAAACAACAACTTGACCTGGGTCACACAAGTTTAGTTGCAGTGGTTGTTAACGTTTTTTAGGTTCGCAGCTGCCTCATAATACTTGAGGCACCTCCATTATGCACTTTCCCAGAGTTCCAAGCTGAGTTCTGTCCAAACAGAGCCAGACATCTTTGCTCTGCTCCTTCCCTCCTTCCCTGGCTTCCAGATCCCTGATCCCCTTCCATTTCTCCCTCCTCTCTCCAACTTCCCCATCTGCTCTCTTCTCCGTCTGCACTGATAAAGCATTTCACCTTCAGCATCTCTTCTCTGCCATTCTCTCTCTTAGATGGACTGAGATAGTATGGGGCAGGATAGAGACACTTTCAGTCCCATTTGGTGAGAAAGGTGGCATAATGCATAGATAAATGAATCCATAGGAAAGGCTGGAGAAGGGGGCTTGGAATTAGACTCCAGTTTTGGTGAGGCTAGGGCTCAAGGGAGGAGCCTTGAAACAGCCTGAAGACATCTCCAAGACAGGGGTGGGCAGCCACATTGGGCCCCAGGGATCTCAGAGGTACCTCCCATTGAAATAACTGAATACCCCCCACTTGCCTTAGGGGAAGTAGAGGCAGTTTATGATTTGATCACTTCAGAATATCAATAGAGTGGGACATACAGTGGTACCCCGGGATACGAATTACCCAGCTTACGAATTTTTCGGGATACGAAAAAATCCCATAGGGATTTATTGTTTCGACTTACGAAGGTTTTTTCGGGTTACGAAAAAA
>NW_024833014.1:0-1324 GCF_019175285.1 Sceloporus undulatus
TTTTTTTATTATTATTTTTATTATTAAAACAGATATACAAGAAACAAATAAACAGAAAGTAAATATGTACAAATATACACTAAAATAACACAACTTAGCAACCAGACAAAAACAATACCAAAGATACATTCATAATGACATTCCATTCCTACTTGATTCCCAATATATGGAAGAAGGGGCCCTTCCTTTACTTATCCCAAGCCCCAAATCTAAAACCTTCAACTAAATACCTTTCCTATTCTATCTTCCTTCTTTCTTACCCTCTTCTTTCCTTCCTTAACACTATCGCTTCTTCTTCTTTGATAACTAATCCAACTTCTGATACTCAACCTACTCTAACCTTCTACACTTACTTCTCTTATCTCTTTTAACTCTCTCTCTCTCTCTCTAGTGTGACCATCTCCTTCTTCATATTGGGTCTTCAACCAGTAAATTCCCCAATCCTTCTGGTTCGCATTCGTACCAACATAAAGCTTCCCTTCACCAGTCTTCGTATTATTTTTGATTGATCTTGCCTTTCTTAACATGCCATAAAGCAACAATCTAGATCCAATCACCCTTCTTAAAATACATTTTTTACAACACGATTTCCCATTCGTCTCACATAGAAAGCTTCACTGTATGACCCCACTTAAGGTCCAAAAATTTAAAGAAACCTTGCCAGTCCTCTTTTATTTTGTCTGTAGGTTTATCCTATCCATTTCTATTCCTTCATAGACTTTGTACTATATCCATTCCTCAATTGTCGGTATTGTTTGGCATTTCCAATGTTGCGCATAGCAGATTCTAGCTAAGACTACTAAATGATAGAGTAATTTTTCTTCTTTTCCCAACAGGAAACATTCCGGATTGTGTTTAATGGTTCTACCCATAATAGTATTAATCTGGTTGTTAATATTCCTCCAATAGTCCTTAGCAAATTTACATGTCCACCAGCAGTGATCCATGGTTCCCACCTCCTTAGATTATTGGGATTTTTAGACATTTTGGCAATTTTGTTTGGGGTCAAATACCACCGATAAAACATTTTATAAAAACTTTCACGTCAATTCTGAGAGACCGTAAGCTTGTAATTATTCCTCCAAGTTCTCTCCCATTGATTCAAATGAATGGGGTGTCCGATATTGTTAGCCTCTTCTTCCATGTCCCAATTTAATAAGATTTTATAAACCTTCCCGATTACTTTCACCGAATTATCAATTAAGCACTGAATTATACCTGACTTGTCGTTACGATGAGCGAATCCATATAATCTACCATCTTCTCTAAATCTTTCCTGCAGTTGTTTATAAGTAAACCAATTGAAATTCCATCCCTCTTTAAT
>NW_024833015.1:0-1324 GCF_019175285.1 Sceloporus undulatus
ACATCAGAGAGTCCACACAGGAGAGAAGCCATACAAATGCCAGCATTGTGGGAAATGTTTTTCTTTGAAGTCAAACCTAGTAAGACATCAGAGAGTCCACAGAGGAAAGAAGCCACACAAATCCCAGAAATGAAATTACATTATTTTTGTCAAGAAGGAATACAAATAACCCATTTTTAATCCTGTGGTGATATGAAAAAGCCCTTGTGATTTTCTGTGTTACGCTTGTCTGTCCATATGTATGTTTTAAAGTAATATTTTGTTAAGTTTAGCTTTTAATTGCTATTAGTGTAGATCATTGCTTTCGTTTGTTAACTTGACTGGGGATTATTGGTTGTGCAATAAGTTTGCTAGATAGAGTGGTGGCATTTGTTGTAGCTAGTTAGAATAGTTATGGAAATTATAGTTTTTGGAATTTGTGGGGTGTTGGCTGAAGAAAGTTGGGGCAGGTATTAACAGAAAGGGGACTAGTTTCTGGGAATGGCAAAGGGGACCTTGTTACCTGTGGGGCATAGACTGTGGGAATTGGAGGTGGGGCTAGGCTTGGAAGAGGGTGGAGTCTTAGGTTTGGGGGTTTTAATGTATTTTTTGAGTTGGGGAGGTTAGTTCTGACTTAAATGCTGAATTTCTGACTATGTATTCTTAATAAAATTCTTTGTTGTTTCAACACACTGGACTCATTGATGCACAGAAGTGTTGCATTTGCCCAAAACGGACCCTTTCTTCTTTTCTCAGCATTCAGCTCCATTCCCAGCCATAAAAAGAGAGGCAAACACACACACACAAACGTATATACACACACACACACACAGAGAGAGAGAGAGAGAGAGAGAGAGAGAGAGCGCTATATGTACAAAGCCATGTCTTCCCAGCCTTTCCGTCCTTTGTCCAGCTCCTCAGCTTGGGCTCCATTCCAGAAGGAAGGAAGGACTGCTTCCTTTTTCCCAAAGGCCGACAGTGGAATAAACAGCAGCAGCAGCAAGGGCGTTGCTATTCCTGTGCATGCTCAGGAGGGGGCCTTTGTGGCAAATGTGCACAGACAGCCCCTGAATCCACTGACCTCACAGCCTGCTCTGAGGGAGAGATGTGGAGAAGAGCCCTCATTCATTCGGAGGATTGGCTGGAGGGTTTTCTGGGGGGTGTTGTAAGAACGAAGGAAGCCCCTCTTCTCTCCCCTCAAAGAAAGGCAGGGGGCCTGCCAGGTCTCCTCTCCCTCTCTCCTTCCCTGCCCCCACCTCTGGGGATTCCTTGGGGGCCCAGGTACTTGGGTGTTATTATGAGAAAAGAGGGCATGGCCATGGAGGGGAGGGGAGGGGAGGGGGAT
>NW_024833016.1:0-1324 GCF_019175285.1 Sceloporus undulatus
GTTACTCCTTTGAACTACAACTCCCAGAATGCTCCAGCCACCATGGCTAGTCTTGAACAAGAAAATTAGTCCATCACACATATAGCCATGCTGCCTGAGGATTCTGGAAGTTGTAGTCCCCTGAAGTACTCACACATATTAATTCTACCTAGACATGAAGAGCTATACTTTATTGTAATTAAAATGGAGAACAAGGATCTAATTCTCATAAACAGCAAACAAAGTGGTAAATATGATTCTAAACTGCTATCATTGCAGGTGTGGCTTCTTTCCAACATTCCTGTCCATCCCTTGACTTATTTTTTAATACCTGTAAATCTTTCTCAGGGTGAAGATTGGGTTAGCCTATTTCTGTGTGTTTGCTTTGTGTGTAATTATAAAATCTTTCTACTGTGAAGTTGAAACATATTAGAATAATAATGCCTTTGAAACAAAGTGAGTCATTCCTTTTTTAGCAAGTATCTGCTACTTGATCCACAAAAATTAGCTAAGAAAAGGATGGCAGTCTGCAAATCATGTTTATGACATTTTGACTTGTGACATCTCACAGGGGAAGCTTTGTCATGGAAACTTTTTTCAGTTTGACTCTATGTGGATAGAATGCTGAGCTTTACAGCAGTAAATTTCTAGCTCCAAAAATGTGTGTTGCAATGAAGTGCAACTATCAGTCACATACAAATCCGGGTAAAGTTACATCATAACAACTATTATCCTATGTATACCTCATTTCTGACTGGTGTGACTGTGCAAAATTTCCTAAACTTAAATGTCTGGGCTTTATTTGTAGGCATAACTTAAAAAAAAAAGCAGTCCATTACAGGTATTTTTTCATTTTTCAAAGGTAATTAAATCAGTTGCTTTCTAGTCACTGGATGCAATTAAAACCCATAAATCCACAAGCACCACAAGTCACAGCTCAAGCCACCATTTCAACTATGTGATATTCCTCCCCACCATTCCATGAAGTCACATTCCTCAACTATAAAAGAAAACTTTTGTAAAACTTTTGTAATTTGTAAAAAAGGAGTGAAATTGTTTCTCATTAAGTGACAATTATAATGTAATAAATTTATACCTTTGCTATTTAATTAAAAAATTACAAATAACTCACTTTCTGCAAATACTTTCTTCCTAGCTCATGTCACACAGAATTCCCTTTATTTTATGTATTTATCACTCTTTTTGACAGCTGGATACCAGAATTCTCGGGGTAGTGTAGAAAATGTAATACAGCCAGCCCTTCTTATACACGTATTTTTTATACACAAATTCAAGCATCCACAGTTTGAAAATGTTCAAAAAAAGTATAAATTTCAAATATCAA
>NW_024833017.1:0-422 GCF_019175285.1 Sceloporus undulatus
CAGTTGAGAAAACTAAAGAGGACTGGTCATGCTTTGATTTATTTTGTAATACTAATTATTAATTTACAATCTCAGATATCATATGGAAAGTCTACATGAACATTAGAGGTTTAACACGTATCGATACCTTGTAGGAATTATTGGCCTGTTACAGACTGCCAAAATAAAGCTGCTTCGGATCTCTTTGAAGGCATGCTATTTAAATGATGCATGGGTCCTAAGAGTCCGGAGGTCGCACCAAAGCCACACTCCATTCCTAAGCACCGGAGTGCAGCTTTGGTGCAGCTTCTGGACTCTTAGGATGCATGCATCATTTAAACAGCATACAGTGGTGCCTTGGGTTACGAAATTAATTCGTTCCGCCGCCGCGTTCGTAACCCGATGCATTTCGCAACCCGAAAAAGGCTTTCCGTTAGCGCTGG
>NW_024833017.1:522-1324 GCF_019175285.1 Sceloporus undulatus
CAAAATCATAGAAAATAATTTATAATCCATATTTAATAAGGAAATTAGCCTCTAACTCTTTACCTCAGTTGCATCTCTATATTCTTTTAACAGCAAAGTTATATTAGCTTGTTTCCATGTTTCAGGATAATGGTTTTCTTTGATGGCATTTTCTTTGATGGCATTTCCAGGAAGAAATACCTTTAAACCCTTTGATCTTTTTGCTTAATATGACATGTAAAGTGGAAAAGGAAGTAGCTAAAAGATTTTCCAGACTAATTTTGTAGATGGTCACTCACAGTATTGGAAAAGCATCCAAATTCCTAAAATAGAGGAGTGGATAATGAAACTAAGAGAAGCAAAGGGATTGGACATTTTAACCGCAATCATGAGGGATAAACCAGTTGAGAAAACTAAAGAGGACTGGTCATGCTTTGATTTATTTTGTAATACTAATTATTAATTTACAATCTCAGATATCATATGGAAAGTCTACATGAACATTAGAGGTTTAACACGTATCGATACCTTGTAGGAATTATTGGCCTGTTACAGACTGCCAAAATAAAGCTGCTTCGGATCTCTTTGAAGGCATGCTATTTAAATGATGCATGGGTCCTAAGAGTCCGGAGGTCGCACCAAAGCCACACTCCATTCCTAAGCACCGGAGTGCAGCTTTGGTGCAGCTTCTGGACTCTTAGGATGCATGCATCATTTAAACAGCATACAGTGGTGCCTTGGGTTACGAAATTAATTCGTTCCGCCGCCGCGTTCGTAACCCGATGCATTTCGCAACCCGAAAAAGGCTTTCCGTTAGCGCTGG
>NW_024833018.1:0-1324 GCF_019175285.1 Sceloporus undulatus
AAGAATTCCTACATCTAGGATCAAACATAGACCAGAATGGAGACTGCAGTCAAGAAATAAGAAGAAGGCTAGGAATGGAAAGGATAGCTATGAAAGAACTGGATAAGATACTGAAGAGCAAAGACATACAGCTGAGCACTAAAGTCAGAATTGTCCAGGTCATTGTATTCCTTTGTAGCATTTATGGATGTGAGAGCTGGATAATAAAGAAAGCAGACAGAAGGAAAATGAACACGTTCAAAACGTGGTGCTGGAGAAGAGTACTGAGAATGCCATGGACAGCCAAGAAGACAAACAGGTTCTTGAACAGACCAGACTAGGGCTCTTCTTGGAAGCTAAGATGATCAAGCTGAGACTATCATACTTTGGCCACATAATGAGAAGGCACAGATCACTAGGAAAAAACAATAATGCTAGGAAAGGTAGCAGAAAGACCACAGACCAGATAGACTAAATCAGTGGGATTATGAGCTAAGGTTTGCAGGATCTGGGGGAGGATAGGGATTCTTGGAGATGGCTCATCCACAGGGTCACCATGAGTTGGAGCTGACTTGAGGGCAGCTAACAACAACAGGGAAGGGTAAAATTCTGCCCCTTCCTCTGCTGTCCCCTCTCTGAGTTAACTGAGCACAAACTAATTTCGCACTTTGAACTCATTTTGCAGTAATGGAAGCAAGCTGAGGACAAAGTGGGAGAAGGAGAGACCAAACTGCACATCTTAAAAGCAGCTGAAAAAGTGGAGGGATGAAAGATAAATCAAGACTGTCCCTGATTAACTGGGACAGTTGGAGGGTATGAGAACCTCTGCCCTAAGGGGAGGAGGTCCAGGGAAAAGGCTGTTGAATCCTTTCCCCTGCGAAGTCAAAAACAAGAGGCTTTAGTGATGACTGCTGTTTTAATATGAGCTTTTGGGAAAGTTACATTCATGTCCTTCATGCCAGAATCCCCTAGCTAGCATGGCCATTGATGGTGGAAGTTCAGGGAGTTGTCCTCCAAAGAAGTAATTTCTCCCAGGTCTGTTTTTCATGCCACTCCATGCACAAAGCAAAGTTACTAAAGGACAGGTGCTTCTTCTTTGTTGTCTCTGTGACTCTCACAAATGGGTTTTGCAACTTTGCCGAGAGACTTATTTATACCGTCTAGAGCTGAGTAGCTTTTCGGCAAGAGCCCATCTTCATCCTCTAGCAGCGCACATATTTCAAGCTGCTTTCTATGAGTAACAGTGATCTCTCTCTCTTTCTTTTTTGGAAGGTTTATCAAATCTGTGCTCCTCCATATTATGTAAATCAAGCCACCAAAACAAGGTTCTGGTTAATGGCATAGA
>NW_024833019.1:0-1324 GCF_019175285.1 Sceloporus undulatus
GGCAGTAGCAGTCTATCAGCCATTCCTCCTAAATCTCCTGGTTGTCCCTTTCTGTTGGAGATGTGTGTGAAATATGTGAAAGATGGTGTCTCATTGCCACTGTTGAAGTGAGCTACACTTACTGGGCCAGTTAGTTTCTGTATGTAGCATGCGGAGTGATGTGGGCTCCGGTTTTCTATTCCTCTGGCAACCAATTGTTTTCAGTTGTGAGCACTGCATTAGTGGGCAGCTCCAGAGGCCAGTCAGAACACACTGCTGATTATGGGATACTAGTTTTCTGAATGATTGACATTTAAGGAGGAGTCATAATCCAATTAGCATCAGGTCTCATCTGATCTTGGAAGCTAAGCAAGATCAGCTCTGGTTAGTAATTGTATGGGGGACCACCATGGAATACCAGGTGCTGTAGTCTATATTTCAGAGGAAGGCAATGGCAAAGCATCTCTTGAGTATTCCTTGCCTAAAACAACAACAACAAGAAAACCTCTGTGAAATTTTTAACTTGAAAGCCTATATGCACGGCCTTTCCAATGTCTGTCTCCCACACAGTTTGTTAGGAATAAATATCATTTCAGGGGTTTCAGTTTCACAGTCACTGATATGTTGAAATGGTTATGTGTATGTCCAGAAAGAGAGCTTTCTGTCTTGATTTTGTTCTTTAACTATCCTAATTAAAAGTTTGTTAGAGTAAACAGTTTGTTAGAGTAAAAGTTTGTTAAACAAGCACTATTGAAGGGCAGTTTTTAAATAATAAATAAATAAAAGTTTTATTTATATACCGCGCCTTCCTTGGATCAGGGCGGTTTACAATACATTATACATACAATAGGTTAAAAACAAGACAGAGCATTATACAATAAAAATAAAAACAACAAGCCCCATTAGCCCATCCTCATGGCCACGGAAGAGGAGGGAGGCCCTTAGGATTTTTATGGGGGGAATGCTTGCTGGAATAAAAAGGTCTTCAGATCCTTTTTAAATTGGGCCAGGGAGGTAGTCGAGCGGAGCTCAGCGGGCAGCGTGTTCCAAAGGGCCGGGGCGGCGATGGAAAAGGTCCGCCTTGTGACGGAAGAGAGCCTAGCGCCCGGCACCTTCAGTAATAGCTGCCCGGATGTTCTGAGGGTGCGGGACGGAATATACGGGGAGAGGCAGTCCTTCAGGTATCCTGGGCCCAAGCCATTTAGGGCTTTATAGGTAATCACCAACGCCTTATATTGGGCCCGGAAACGAATAGGCAGCCAGTGAAGGTCTTTCAACACCGGTGTTATATGGCTGGTCCTGGAAACTCCAGTGACCAGCCTGGCTGCCATGTTTTGCACCATCT
>NW_024833020.1:0-1324 GCF_019175285.1 Sceloporus undulatus
CTGGTAATTTTATCAAAGAAGGAGATCAGATTTGTCTGGCATGACTTCTTTCTCTGAAACCCATGTTGACTTTTTGTGATTATGGCATTGCCTTCTAGATGTTCACAGACTCTCTGTTTAATGATCTGCTCCAGAATCTTTCCTAGTACTGATGTCAGACTAACTGGACGATAATGGTTGGGATCCTCTTTTTTCCCCTTTTTGAAGATAGATAGATAGAGATATATGAATATATAAATACATATATAGATAGATGTGTCAAGCATTAAGTCTTGGTCTGTACCAATGATTTTTTTTATATATATACATGGAAAGACGCAAGCAGATGCAGGCATATACTGCTAACTCTCCTCGTTAGTATACATGTCAACATGTGTGTGTGTGTGTATGTGTACATATATGTGTACACTTAGGGCTATTGCTATGCGCTCACGCGTGTGTGTGCGTGTGTGTGTGTGTGTATTCGTAATATGCTGAAATTTCCTGACATGTCTCTTTGCATCTACACATGTGCAAATGTGTGTGGGGGGGTGCTCATGTATGTTTGTGTTTGGATATATATAGATAGATACACACACACACACACACACACACACACAAAGATTTGTGTGTAAGCATATACATGCAGCATTACACTTTCAGCTGTTCCACAGTTTGTTTATATATGTATATGTATATGTATACACACACACACAGACAGCTGTGTGTGTACACATATAAATAAGGCATCACACTTTTGGCAGTACCACTATGTGCATATGTGTGTATATCTGTGTGTGTATATATACACACACACCTATATATACAAACACTCAAGCAGACAGATGTGTGTGTACACATATAAATACGGCATCACACTTTTGGCTGTGGCACAGTGTGTTTTTGTATATATGTGTGTGTGTTTGTCTGTGTGTATGTGTGTGTATATATATATATATATTAACACTCATACAGACAAATGTGTGTGTACGCATAAAAAAGGCATCACACTTTTGGCTGTACCACTATGTGTATATATATAAGTATGTATGTATGTATTTATGTGTGTGCATATACACACAGACACACACACACACACACATATATATACAGATGGTGCATACCCCTTTCGTAAGTGGCTAAAAGGCAACAGTTCTTGCGATATTACGCGCTAAACAGTGACCTCATTCTTCACCCTGGAAGTTTAAAATGTGGCGCTCCGTTCAGAGCCCCACAGAGCATGCGCAAGGCTGCCGATGCGCATCAGCCAATACACATTGTATTGGGCTGGTGTGGTTATCCAATCTGCACTTGCCTCACTTTGCCTGAATACGCATTGGCCGAT
>NW_024833021.1:0-1324 GCF_019175285.1 Sceloporus undulatus
CCGTAGCGCTTGGCAGTTGACAGTTTGAGGCCTTCAGGAAACCCATAATGGAGGATGTAAAGTCCCTAAAGTCAGAAGTGACCCAAACAGGATTTCCCAACCTTAACAATACCTAAAGGTTTTCCTGATGCTTTAATATAGAGACTTCCAGAGATAGTCAGTATTTGCAAGCAAAAGAGGGCCAAGAGATCCTGGAGATCCTTGCCTTGGAGTGGCTCTGGATCTCTGGTGCCCAACAAACTACAGATCCCAGGATTCCACAGGATGGAGCCAGGAGAGTTAACACAGTTTCTAACTGGAATATTTCTGCAGTGCAGATACAGCCTAAGCTGGCTGTTAAAAGGTAGAAGCACCCAAGTCTGGTTTTTACCCTCATAATAATGGTTTTGCTTTCAAAAACTAAGCACTCTTTTTCTGTCTAATCCTTATTTTTGTTGTTGTTTTTTGTTTCTGTATTTGTTTGATTCATTCTTGGTAATATGAGATGGTCTGGTTTGTCAACTTCCTTCATGCATAAAAATCTATTAATTAGAAACTGGGGAGACTTTTAAAACCTCCCAAAGGAGCCACTTTTGGCCTTTTTGGGGAGACAAGCCTCCTTTTTGAAGCCAAAGCCCAATGTTTGTGAAGACGAAGAAGAATAAGGCTTGTATTTTTTAATTTTTAAAATTTTATTAATTAAAAGCAGTACAAAGGAGAAAACACAATATACAATATACAATATTACAAACTATAACATACACCCTTACAAAATATAAAACCATCCAAGCCCCTACACCCACCACCACCCCTTAAACTACACGAACATAAACGTACAGACGCAAAGACAAAACGTAACTTCCTTAACTGAGCCCTTGTTGCTGGATATGAGTGATCTATATTCAAAACATACTCTTAATAATCGTTAAATATCCAACCTAGAAAACTTATTCCACATTCATTAAATCCCAACTGTGTACCCAAACTGATCTCTGCGTTAAATACAGTCATATTATAAAGAGCGTTGCCATCCACACTCTCTATTTTTATTGCCAAGGATCCAGTTCCTTAATCCTCCCACTAATGCTCTACTAACCACCCTCTTTAATCCAACGTGTGGCCACTATATCACATAGCCTAGATAAATAATACACTCGTATCTTTGTATCAATAAATTTGGCACCCTCATAAACATTAAACTTTAATCTACAATAGCTATATATCTATTAAGACTCTCTTCTTGGTGTAAATAGGAAATCCATGGTTCCCAGTCCTTTAAAAACTCTAACATTGAATCGGTTTTCATCAGGCATACTAGTTTGTCTGTTTCATACATTTCATATAA
>NW_024833022.1:0-1324 GCF_019175285.1 Sceloporus undulatus
AAACTGCAAAAAATAAAAATAAAATTACCATGATTCCTTGGTGTCTCCGTTCAATTGAATGCACAAAGGGCCCAGCAAGAGAACAACATGTTTACACAGATGCCGCATAGTTGGTGAAAGGGCTTCCTTAGGTCTCATCTGAACTGCAGAGGTAATGCAATTTGGCACCACTTTAACCCCCATAGAAAGTGCATCCTATGGAACAGAGATAGTACAGGAATACCTGGTTAATCTAAACAAATATAAATCTCCAGGACCAGATGAACTCCATCCAAGGGTATTAAAAGAACTGGTAAATGTAATATCAGAGCCATTGGCAATAATCTTTGAGAACTCCTGGAGAACAGGAGAAGTCCCAGCCGACTGGAGGAGGGCAAACGTTGTCCCCATCTTCAAAAAGGGAAAAAAAGATCTTGGATGACAGAATTGGGGGCATACTTATCAAATTTGCAGATGATACCAAATTAGGAGGAATAGCTACAAAAATGAACTACAATATGGAGAAATGTAAGGTACTGGATTTCGGACAGAAAAATGAAATGCACAGATATAGGATGAGGGACACCTGGCTGAATGAGATTTACAGATGTGAAAGGGATTAAGAGTCCAAGTAGACCACAAGTTGAACATGAGTCAACAGTGAGATGCGGCAGCTAACAAGGCCAATGCGATTTTAGGCTGCATCAATAAAAGTATAGTGTCTAGATCAAGGGAAGTAATAGTGCCACTGTATTCTGCTCTGGTCAGGCCCCACTTGGAATATTGTGTCCAGTTCTGGGCACCGCAATTCAAAAAGGTTGTGGCGAAACTGGAGCGTGTCCAAAGGAGGGCGACTAAAATGGTGAAGGGTCAAATCTAATTCTAGGATTCTGTGTATTCCTGCATAGATTCTGTGTATTCTGGCTCCTCATCTGGTGCCTTGGGTTGTAATAGATAACATAATAAAAACACAGGAACCTAAGAACCTGGGCCTTCTCTCAAAGCTTCAGGTTCACGGACGAAAGCAGGAATTGGCAAAGGACCCAGAAAGTTGAAAATTCCAAAGTTTTATTCTTAAAACCGGCAAAGAATAATATCCTCAGTGGATTTCAAAGTTCCAAAATTGAGGCCCAGAACAAAACAAGATGGTCTAATTTTATAGTCAATTACACAAAGAAGCTCTCTCATCACATTTCATTGGCTAATTACAATTTAAACATACAGAATTCTTACAATCAAGACAGAGAATTATGCATACATTAAAAGTGTAGTTTCCACTCTTTACTCCTCCCTTAGGAATTCAGCAGCCTTAGACTTCCTGTGGGCATGGCTAAGCGTTAGCAGC
>NW_024833023.1:0-1324 GCF_019175285.1 Sceloporus undulatus
TGCTGCTGCTGTTTATTCCATTGTCGGCCTTTGGAAGAAGGGAAGGACTACGGCCTTTTTTCCTTCCTTCCGGAATGGAGCCCAAGCTGCAGAGCTGGACTCAGGAGGGAAAGGCTGGGAAGGCTCTGCTTTGTACATATAGCTCTGTCTCTCTGAGTATAAATGTGTGTTTGCCCCTGTTTTTATGGCTGGGAAAGGAGCTGAGGGCTGAGGAGAGAAGAAAGGGTACATTTTGTGCAAATGCAGAATTTCTGTACACCAATGAGTCCAGTGAGTTGAAACAACAAACACTTTATTGCAAACACATAATCAGAAATTCAGTGTTTAAGTCAAAGCTGCCCTCCCCAAACCAAATATTAAAACCCCAAAACTTAAAACATCACCCTCTTCCAAACCTAGCCCCCCCTCCAATTCCCGCAGTCTATGCCCCACAGATAACAAGGCCCCCTTTGCCCTTTCCAGAAACTAGCCCCCTTTCTGGTAATACCTGGCCCCAACTTTCTTCAACCAACATTCCACAAATTCCAAATGCCATCATTCCTATAACTGTTCTAACCAGCTGCATCCAATCCCACCCCTCTCTTTAACTAACCTATTCCACCACCCATAATCCCTACTAAAATTTATAAACTAAAGCAATAATCTAGACAAATGGCAATTAAAACCTCAACTCCACAAAATATAAATGAAAAACATAAAGAGACATATGGACACAGAAACCTAACACACAAAATCACAAGGGCTTTTCCTTATCACCACAGGATTTAAAATATATTCTTTAGTATTGCTTATTGACAAATATAATGTTAGTTCATTTCTGGGATTTGTGTGGCTTCTTTCCTGTGTGGATTCTCAGATGTTTCACTAGGTTTGACTTGGAAGAAAAACATTTCCCACAATCCTGGCATTTGTGTGGCTTCTCTCCTGTGTGGACTCTCTGATGTCTCACTAGGCTTGATTTCAATGAAAAACATTTGCCACAATACTGGCATTTGTTTGGGTTCTCTCCCGTGTGGACTCTCTGATGTGACAATAGGTATGACTTGGAAGAAAAATATTTCCCACAATGCTGGCATTTATGTGGCTTCTTTCTTGTGTCGACTTTCTCGTGACTGACAAATTCTTCTGTAAACGAGGACAATGACAGGCAAAATTGAATATCAGTGTTAAGAGAGGAATGTGTTACCCCAAGATTTAGTCCCACGTTCACCCCTCCCTATTTGAGATTAAATTTACAAAGTTGGTGTGAGTGACCTGAGCGTGACCTTGTTCTAGATGCCCCCAAATCCATATAATGACTGTATCGTTATAGAAGATACTAAAG
>NW_024833024.1:0-1324 GCF_019175285.1 Sceloporus undulatus
CTTCTCACTCTCTGGTCCTCGCTCTCTCTTCCACTCACAGAGCAATAGAGAGGCAGAAGCTCCTCCCCTTCTTCATTCTGGCCAATGGGGGCAGAGGAGCTGGAAGACCCCACCCCCTGCCTCAGCCTCACAGGCTCCTCCTGCAGTTAATATGGAAGAAGGCAGGAGGGACTGAGGGGCCCTGGCCAAAGGCATACATCCGCAAAGCCTAAGACCCATGAAATGGCAGCCCTATGCAGGGCAGGACCCTCCTCTCTCTGGCCATGTGGATGCTGGGAGATCCAGTCCAGGGAATACACTCTAAATCCCATTGGCAAGAGAAAAGGCTGCTACTGCCTTTCAGATCCAGTTTGCCCCAAATCCTTTATGAGGCCAGAAACCCCTTTGTTAGGAAACGAACCCCGAATATCTCAGGAAGGCCCTATATATCCCAAGGCCCCCTCCCTCCCGGACCCCCCTCCACTCTTCCCCCCCGAACCCCTCCCTCCCCTGAAGGCCTCAAATGTCAACTGCTAAACACTCAGGCAGAGGAAGCCATTTTGTTTACTGGCAGCCATTTTGTATTCTGGCGGCCATTTTGTGTGCTGTTTGTGACTGTGGAGAATGTTCCAGAACCTTCTCTGAGGCCTAAGTTGAACAGAGGTTACCTGTTGCCAATTTCGTGACTTCCACACAGAAACCGGGATGTCTGAGTGCTTTCCGTGTGGTTTCTGTGGAGATTCAGGGACTTTTGCACATTTCACATCCAGCCCTGAAAAAAAATCCCAATTTCCGGGACAAACCCCCGAAATTGGCCACAGTGGCCCTGACTCTGAGAGCGAGGCTATAGAGCAACCAATCCTGTTGGGAGTCACACTGAGGGTTTTCAGCTAATCAGGAGAGGACAGTGGTCGTCATCGTTGTCGTCCCCACAGGAAAAGCTCAGCCAGGGCGGACACAAGGCTCTTATATACACACACATATATATACACAACACACACACACACACACACATGCACAAACACAGACAGATACAGATAGATAGATAGATAGATAGATAGATAGATACACACAGATGCATACACAAACACATAATATACACATATATATGTGTGTGTGTGTACACACACACACACACATATATACACACACACACAGTCAAACACACATACATGTCAGTGTTGCCAATTTAAGTCCACTTCTTCAGCTGCTTTTGGATTTAATAATGATAACAATAATGGTGATGATGATAGAGAGATAGATCTTGTAGCACATTTGAGTCTCAGTGAAAAAAAAGTTGGCAGCATGAGCTTTCCTAGACTTAAGTGTACTTTCTCAGATGCAT
>NW_024833025.1:0-1324 GCF_019175285.1 Sceloporus undulatus
ATGCTTGGCCAGAAAGAGATCCCTCGTTCTTTTCTTGACAAAATAAACCGCCACGTCCCTTGCAAGGCCTTTCTGTTTAGCTATTAGAGAGTTTATTCGATAAATCTTGTCCACCTCATCATCAAAAAATACTGGGTCTTTATTTAAAAATTTCGCAATTTCTGGTATCAATTTTTGTTCTAAATTTTCATTCTTTTCTTCCATCAACCCTCTAATTTTAACACATTTTTCTCTCAGTCTTTGTTCCCATGCAGCTTTCTCATCTAATTCTTCTTCTTTTTTTAATAATAATTTTGCAAAATCAGTCTCCAATTTTTCAGTCCTAAATTCCACAATTTCAACTCTTTGTTTAATTTTTTGATTGTCGGCAATTAATGTGTCCACTTTTTCGTTTATTTCTCTTAAATCTGCTCGAATTTCTTGTTTAATTTCTCTTTTAAAATTGCTCATTTCCTTTGCCAAATTGGCGGACAAGTTATTGGACAAACTCTCTAATTTTTCTAAAATTAATTGATTCATATCAGAGCTTTTAGATAGATCTGTTGAAAGTTTTCTTGGGTTCTGGGCCTGTTGAGCAGCTTTTTGAGTCTGGCTTCTAGTTGTCATTCTATCTTGCTATTTCTTTACTTTTCAAAAACACAATACCTTTCCCCTTCCTTTAAACAAAAGAAGAAATAATAGGGAGTCAGAATCAAGAAGCTATTGGCGATATTTAGGACCTGACCTAACTTTGTCACAAATATTCTTTAAATACAATAACAATCAGAATCTTGGTAAGTTTCCACCTCTATATAAAATTCAGAAATGTATAGTCAGTCCAAAATTAAAGGAACACTTGTAATTTTGTATTTTATCAATTAACCTCCTAGGGTCACTGACTGCCTTTCTCCAATATGTTATAATTTTAAACTTAGAATAAGACAAACAATATTCCTCCCCTTCAATTAATAACCCTTCTCAGATTATCCTTATTGTTATTTTCCTCTTTACGACGTTCACCCTCTCCCTTCTTCCTGGGAAGAAGAGGGAAAAGAAAAAAAACAAAAACAAAAAAAAACAAACAAAAAAAAAGGCCAATACAAGCCCAAATACAAATATTGTTTTTTTGCCTCCTGGGTAGCCCAAATATCACCTAACCTTCTTTGTTACACTCTAATATTTGAAATTAACTCTCTATTATATCTCTCTCTACTCCCGACCTTCTTCCGTTGTCCCTCTGTTCTCAGACTCTATTTCTCACTCCACAATCCTCCAGACCTTCCTCTGTCGCCACTCTATCCTTTATCCTCCACTGACCTTCTTCCTTCGTCGCTCTATCCTACAA
>NW_024833026.1:0-1324 GCF_019175285.1 Sceloporus undulatus
GGAAAGAGAGATGTAGAGAAGAAAAAGGGAAAGAAAGAGGAGAAGGACAGAAAGAGGAAAAGAGATGAAGAAGGAAAAGGTAAAGAAAGAGAAAAAGGGAAAGAGAAGAAAAGGGGAAAGGGAAAGAAAGAAAAGAAGGAAGGAAGGAAGGAAGGAAGGCAAGAGATAGGGGAGGAGGAGAAGGGAAAGTCAGAGAAAGAGAAGAAAAGAGGAAAGGGAAGAAAGAGCCGGAGGAGGGAAGGGGAAGAAGGTGCCCCTTTCCAAAGGAGACAAAAGGCGGAGTTGGGGCGCTTACCTCCTGGAGGCTCCCTGGCCAGGCTGCCCCTTGGGCTCGCGGGGGAACGCCACTGGCCTCCGTCCGCCCGGCGCCCATTCAGCGAAGAAGAAGCGGAGGAGGAGGAAGGGCCTCCCCGGAGGAGGCTGGGCTCCTTGCCTGGCCGCTCCCTCCCTCCCTCCCTCCCTCCGCCGCCTCTCTGAGGCAGCAGCAGCAGCAGCGAGGCCGGGAGGAGTCCGGGGACTAGCCAGGGGTCACGTGGGGAGGAGGGCTGCTGGGCCAATGGACAGCTGGACTCCGCCTTTGGTCCCTTTGGTCCAGCGGCCACGCAGAGTGGCTCTCTAGCGCCCCTGGTGGCCGCAGCTCAAGCTGTTCTTGTCCCGCGGAGTCATGGAGGAAGCCCCTCCCTCTCAGCCTCCCTTGGCCTCCCTGCTCTTCTCAGGGCCTTGGTCACTAGGCCCCTGGCCTCCCAGGTTGGGCCCAGCCAGGGGCCAGGTGGCCTCCCTCTCTTTCCTCTGTTGTGACTTCCAGGAGGCTTCAACTCATGGTGACTCAAGGGATGGGACATCTCCAAGACCTTAACCTTTTTGTGGGTGTTTTTTCGCACTATTTGGCCATGTTCTAGAAGAGTTTATTCCTGACATTTCACCAGCATTTGTGGCTGGCATCTTGAGAGAGCTCTGAAGATGCCAGCCTCAGATAGGGTTGCCATAAGTCAGGACCTCCAAACCGGGACAAATGTAGGACACATGTAGGACACATTTTTCTAATGTAGGACAAAAAATTTTTAACATGGAGGACACGCGAAAAAATTGATGGTTTTTTTTAAATGTTAATCTAAATGCCTGTTTCTTAGACATGATCAAAATGGAGGACATTTGGGCATTATTTCTAGACAGATGGCAGAAATGGACTTCCCTTTCTGGCAAAACACCCCCGACCTCCATTCCAAAACACACACTTCTGAGAAGTACACTTGGTGCAAGAACGGTGAAACCACCTTGCCATGTTCAATATGCGTAGCCATGTTAAACCATGCTAAGTGTTAAA
>NW_024833027.1:0-1324 GCF_019175285.1 Sceloporus undulatus
CCTTTGAAAAGGGCTCCTGCAAAGTCCTTTATCTGAGGCTCCCTCAAAGATGGCCTCCCAATTAACAGAGAAGAAGGTAATTGCTCTGCTGCCTTCTTTGTTGCAACAAGATACAAAAAGGCTGAAAACGTTAAAACCCAAAAAACCACCAAAAGCAAACAAGGGAACAGAGGCCACCTTCAAGTTACAATCATAACCAGCAAACACAGCCTAGCAACCAATAGCACCATAAAGAATGCATGCTCAGCGCCTTGGTCGCCCAGAGCCCCCTCTCCTTGGGAGGTCCTTCCAGGACACAGTGAGACCTTGCCCTGGCCCCAGTCCTCCCTCCTCCTCCTCGACCTCCGCTCCCCCTCCAGCCCCAGAAGCCCCCTTCGCCTACAGACCTCTCCACAGCCCCTGAACCAAACCCTCCCTGCCTTCACAGCCTTGCCTCCAAAGGCATTTTGGGGCCCAGGTTAGATTTTGGTGCTATTCTCCCATCCTATAGGCCCAAAATTTGCATGGCCCCACCCTTGACCACGCCTACTATTTCTCTGAACCTTAGTCACTGTTTGGGTCTGTTCCAATGGCTGCTGGGAGAGATGCAGGTTCTCATTCTCGAGGGAAGGAAACAGCGCCACCGCCTGGATAGTGCAGTGGAATTGCAAGACAGCTGAAGAAATTACATTTTCTCCTCTTTCCCCGTTGGTCCCAAATTTGCAAGGCCCCGCCCTTGGCCCCTCCCACCCTTTTGCCCTCTACCCACCTTCCATTGGTTCTCTGTCTCTGGGAGGAAGGCGGGGCTTCAGCCTTGAGTCTGGGAGGAGGGAAGGAGAGAAGGCAGACCATCTGGAGGCAGGGAGGCTCTGCACAGGAGAAACCCAACTTCATGGAGATTGATTGATGATTCCCAGGAGCTGACCTCCCTTTTCTGATTCCCTTTCCTTTGCATACTTTCCAGAGATGATACAGAATTGGAAATAATGTATATAGATAATGCCATATATATATATATATACACACACACACACACAAATACATACACACAGTATACACACACACATATCTGCTAACAGTGTAAGCATAAGTTGTCTTGTTTCGTTTGCTCTGGTACCACAACAAACTACACTTCCTAGAAACCCACAGCATTGAGGCATGGCAGTTAAAGTGGTGTCAAACTGGGCTCTTTTTGCAGTGTGGATACAGCCTCAAACTGGATTATTTCTTCTGTTTGGAATGGAATAACTGTGATTTACTGATATCAGTGAAAACTGTTACTGTGATTTTAAAATATCTGTGATTCAAAACTGTGATTTTCTGTGATTTAGATAATAATAATAAT
>NW_024833028.1:0-1324 GCF_019175285.1 Sceloporus undulatus
CCTGTCATTCTCCTCATCCATTTCAGCTACATCTACATCTATCCTCCTGTCATTCTCCTCATCCATTTCAGCTACATCTACATCTATCCTCCTGTCATTCTCCTCATCCATTTCAGCTACATCTCCATCTGTCCTCCTGTCATTCTCCTCATCCATTTCAGCTACATCTACATCTATCCTTCTGTCATTCTGCTCATCCATTTCAGCTACATCTACATCTATCTTCCTGTCATTTCCTCATCCATTTCAGCCACATCTATAGCTATCCTCCATGTCAGAGCCCCCATCCATTTATTATTATTATTATTATTATTATTATTATTATTATTATGGAATTATTATTATTAACATTAATAATAATAATAAAAATCCTTTCACTGCAAAATAATCAGTGTATAAGCTGCAGGTTTATTTGGAAGTAAATCCTTTGGATCTGAAGGAGACCCATTTTGGTGGAGTGCAGAAATGATCCAGTTTCCCTTATTCTCCATGCTCCCTAAAATACCACCACTCTGAATCCAATCCACTCTCCTTCCCTTTGTAACAGTTGCCTTCTCTTAGGTTGCATCTGCACTGGGGAGATAATCCGGTTTGACTCCACTTTAACTGTCTTGGCTCAGTGCTATGGAATTCTGGGAACTGTAGTGTCATGAAACATTGAGCCTTCTCTGCCAGAGAGCTCTGGTGCCTCAGCAAACTAATAACTTATGATGATTATTATTATTTTAAAAACAAATTATTATTATTATTATTATTATTATTATTATTTTAAAAACAATTTTTTAAAATTATAATTATTTTAATTATTCTCCATGCTCCCTAAAGTATCACCTCCCTGAATCCAATCCGCTCTTATGGATTGCCTTCTCTTAGGTTGCATCTGCACTGGGGAAATAATCCGGTTTGACTCTACTTTCACTGTCCTCACTCAGTGCTATGGAATTCTGGGAGCTGGAGTTTGTTGTGGGGTCCTTAGCTCAAGGCTATGGAATTCTGGGAGTTGATTACCCCCCCCCCCCAGCTCCAATGGCCCTCTCTGTTGCTCCCATCTCTCCCCCCAGCCTCCTGTTTCATTCCCTTCATCCCTGTCAGCTACATCCAAATGGAAGCAAATGGGGCAAAATTTCAGTGCAGCATCATGGGAAATGTGGGACCTTGGAGGGTTTTTTTGGGGGGGGGTGTACCAGGACAGAAGCAAAGTTGCATTCCACACCAGGCCAATCCAGAATGAAATCTGTTCATACAAGCAGAGAAAACCACATTTTAAATAATGTCAGGATAAGAGTTGAGTTATGTTGGGTTGGACATCATAGCAGAGGACATA
>NW_024833029.1:0-1324 GCF_019175285.1 Sceloporus undulatus
TCTTCTTCCAATTCTATGTCAAGAAGTATCTTATATATTTTGGTTATCATTTTTCTTTCTTTTGAGATATAATTTTGTCTAACTCATTTGTTTCTCTTTCAATTCCTGTATTTTTAACATCTTTTAAGAATCTTCCTCTAATTTGATAGTATGTTAACCAACATACATCTATTCCTTCTTCCTGTAATTCCTTTATTGTTTTCATTCTTTCTTCTTCGCCTTTTTAACTAAGATGTCATTATATGTAATCCATTTCCCTTTATATGTCTTTCCTGTTTTATAGAAGGCCTCTAAAACAGAAGTCCATCTTGGGATTTTATTATATATACATACATACATACATATATATATATATATTATTTTTATTCCATATTTTAAATAAGGCTTTCATTATTACATGTTTGTTGAAGGTTTGGCAATTTATGTCCTCATTGTAGCACAGATAAGCATGCCACCCTCTTTCCAAACCATCACTTTCTAGGGCAAGCAATCTTTTTTCTTTTAAATTTATCCAGTCCTTAATCCAGATAAATGTGCTAGCATTATAATACATTTACAGATTTGGTAGGCCCATTCCTCCTTTTTCTTTACAATCCTCTTTACAAGCGCTCTTGTTTTTATCCTTGGTTTTCTACCTTGCCATAGAAATTCTTTAATGTCTTTAGATCAGATTTTAAATGGTTCATTTGTTGTGATTATGGGGATAGTCTGGAATAAAAATAACATCTTTGGAAGGATATTCATTTTTATTGTGGCTATTCTTCCTGTTAAAGATAATTGTAGTCCTTTCCATTTCCTTAAATCTTCCTTTACTTTTTTCCATGTGGTGACATAATTACTATCAAAAAGATCTGAGTTTCTATCTGTGATTACAATTCCTAGATATTTTACTTTCCGAACTATTTTGATTTCAGTCTTTTCTCCTAATTCTTTTTCTGTAAGATTTTTCATTAATAATCCACTTATCTTTTTATTGATCCTGATTCCTGCTACTAGACTGTACTCTTCTAAGAGTTTGATTAATTTTCTAATCTGTAGGATTGTCCAAAAATATTGCGATGTCATCTGCAAAAGCCCTTAGTTCAAATTTATGATTCTGTATCTGGGTTCCTTTTATCTGATTGTCTTTTCTTATCTTTCTCAATAAAATTTCTATTGTCATTAAGAAAAGCAGTGGGGAAAGAGGGCATCCTTGGCGTGTCCCCTTGGATATATTACATTTTTCTGACCTCTCCCCATTGATTATTAATTGTGCATGTTGTCGTTCATACATTATGTTAATCCAATTTTTAAATCTATCACCTACTCCACTTTGTTTTAATAT
>NW_024833030.1:0-1324 GCF_019175285.1 Sceloporus undulatus
AGACCAAGAGACAGTTGGGGGAATTGTGTCGGTTGGAGATCGAGAGAGAGAGAGTTAAAGAGCGGATCTTGGAAGTTAGTCTCAGAATTGGACACTTAGGTTTATTTATTTCTTTAATAGGTTGTATGAATTGAACATTATATACTTACAAATATTGTACCTGCAAGATTCTTTATATCTTGTTTGATTTTAGTAATATTTTGTTACTTATAATAAATTCCTCCTTGGAGTATCTACTACTCAACGCTCCTTTTACACGTGTTTTGGCTCGGTTGATGCTTGGGAAGATCAGCAAAGAAGTAGAAATAAGGTTCCTTAACTGGTCCCAATGTAGGTTAAGGGAAACCCTTTTATAATTCACTGGATGATAGCAGCGGGATTTAAGGAAGTTAAGGGTCTTCTAGGCTAAGAGCCATAATGTCTAAATGTCTAATTAACAGTTTGTAAGACACTCTGATAGCCTTTTGGCTGAAGAGAGGGGTATAAAACTATTATTATTATTATATTATTATTATTCCCGGGCCGCAGTTTGGCTGCTTGGACCACCGGAGATCATCACAGTGAGTCAGTTGGAAAAGTCCATCTCACTCCAGAAAATAAAGGTACTTGAGGAGTTTGCATTCTACGTCTTTCTGTAATAATAGCTACAAAACTGATAATAGCATTTGGGACATTTAGACTTTTAAAAACAAATATGGCAGATTTAAATGCTGCTTTAAAACCTCTTTTCATCTGCCAGCTTTGTGCTGGTTTTGGGGGGAAATGAGAAAGTGTTGGGAGGGAGATGCATTGCAGGCTACAGTATGTACAATTTGCGGCCAAATAAGGTCCAAAACACACAGCAGCAATAGTCCAGTTTGAGAGCGCTTTAACTGCCCTGGCCCAGTGCTAGGGAATCCTGGGAACTGGAGTTTATTGTGGCCCCAGAGGTCTCAGGAAGAGAATGCTCAATGTTTCACAAAACTACATTTCCCAGAATTCCCTAGCACTGAGCCAGGGCAGTTAAACTGGTCCCAGTCCTGCAGCTGGACTGGCCTCCCTGACCGGTCAAGACCTGAGCTGGGTTGTGGACGATGGGCACTGTTAATATTAATAGTAATATCTTTCACTATTGATTATAATTAAGGAGGGGATCAGGTTCCTCCTTTCAATAGCATCAGGGAAATGTTTAGGTGTTGTTAAGGTTTAGAAAACCTGTTTAGGGACTTTTTGTGTTCTCACAGCCATCGGATGCCATCAGGGAAACCTTTCTGTACTATTTAGGTTCAGAAATCCTATTTGGGGTCCCTTCCAACTTTGAGGCCCTTTCACCCTCCATTTTGGG
>NW_024833031.1:0-1324 GCF_019175285.1 Sceloporus undulatus
TCCTCCTTTGGCCTCTCTGCCTTTTTGCATCTTGTTCTTGTTTGTTTTTTGTAACCACATTGGAACAATTTGGAAATTTGCAGTAGAGTTTGGGAATTTACCCGTGAGGCAAATGGGTTTTTCGGGTTCCACAAATACGTTTCAATGTCTTTGTTGGCCTTGTCTATTGCTGCATATCCAAGTATGGCCTTGATATCTCACATTTGCCTCAGGTCTTCTTCTGCCTTCATTTCTGCCCATTATTTCAAGATATGGATTTCTTGTTGCCAGTTCTCATCTCAAACTGGCACTTTCACGCCTTCAACTCTCTTTCCTGGTAAAATCTATGCATCCCGGTTTCGACATGCTGATTGCCGTCTCACGTTTTCTTAGGACCCAAAGGCTTCTTCACTATGATGTCTGGATGTCTAGGAAATAGCCATCAGGTCAAGAAGAATACACTCCTCAGGAGCCTTCTTAGAATTCGTGTCTCCAAATGGACTTCTGAAGTTATTATTATTATTATTAACCTTTATTTATAAAGCGCTGTAAATTTACACAGCGCTGTACATATTTTTTTTAGTCAGACGGTTCCCTGCCCTCAGGCTTACAATCTAAAAGACACGACACAAAAGGAGAAGGGAGTCGTGGTGGGGAATAGGATCAGGTCCAGCAGATCTTCTCCACCTAATTAGATGAAGCTAATAAAATAGTGACTCACCCAAGAGTTCTTGTACTTAGGCAGCCTCTTTCTCTTGGAGCCCAAATCCCTCCGCATGGACTCTGTGTTGGCCATCAGATGGGAAGGGAGTCCTAGTGGTCCTGCACTTGGGTCACTTCCAGAAAGAAAGGCCCAAAGCCGTGTACAAGGAGTCCGAGATGAAGTTCCTGAGAAAAGTTAGAGGGGCTTCAGTCGCAGCTAGGGTTGCCATAAGTCATAAGTCTTTCCTCTTCTCAGCTCTTCCTAGTTCCGGTTGTTGGGGAAGAAAATACCCCCATGCCTTTTAAAACCCATCTCAAATCAGTGTCAGATTTTGTTTCCTTGAATTCACGTCCCACAGTGTCTCTGTTCTCTGTCAAGTAGTTGTAGAGGGCCTCCCTCATCAAGCACAGTCTATCTGAATTGATTGCCTTCCATAATTGCTTTCTTCTTTCTTCTTCTGAGGCTGTGAATATGTGACTCCATCACACAAAGATCTCTGGAGGTGCCTCAAGGACGAAAAAGAGGGGAGGGGGTGTAATTTGTCCATGTTTCCCTCCCTCTTGAAGAAGTTCTTGATGGTGCTGATGTATATATGCACATCCACTAGATTAGAATTCATATAGATGAATGAATAGGCTTGAA
>NW_024833032.1:759-1324 GCF_019175285.1 Sceloporus undulatus
AGTTAAAGTGGCGCCATCGAGGTGTCGAGGGTAAACGCTCGACCCTCTTTTTGTGTCTTGGGAGGGGCTCTTAGCCTCTCAAAATGGTAGCACTTAGTCTTGACCCCCCCCTTCCCAAAATCCTGGCTACGTCCCTGGGTCACCATAAGTCAAAGTCAACTTGATGGCTGTGAACAACAGAGTACTGTGGGGACTTGTTATACGCTGGGGTTTGGTTCCAAGATCTCCTGTGGATAACAAAATCCGTGGATGCTCAAGTCCCATTAAATACAATGGCATTGCAAAATGGTGTCCCTTATATAAAATGGCAAAATCCAGGTTTGCTATTTGGAATTTATACTTTTTTGGAATATTTTCAATCTGTGGATGCTTCAATCCATGGATAAAGAGGGCTGACTGTACTACCCTGCTCCCCCCAGAATTCAAGAGGCTCAATTCTATTTCCTATTGCCTGAAAAGGAACCTCCCTCATCGTACAGGTTGTTGTTCCCCTTCCTGATTCATAGGGAGAGGTGAGTAAGAAATTATTATTATTATTATTATTATTATTATTATTATTATTATT
>NW_024833033.1:0-1324 GCF_019175285.1 Sceloporus undulatus
AGATTGCAGTACAACTCTGCAAAGCAAAAATTTCCTCCAGGATTTAATAGCCAGTTTATTATATATGTTGTAGATTTAGTTTGGCATGCTAACACTTAACAGTCTGAATACTTAAGCACTGGTCTATACGGGGTCCAGGTAGAAGATATAAGGACGGAGACAAAATGGGGAAGTAGGCCTGGTGCAGACTGCCAGAAAGTGTGGCCGTCCACGTGGGGGCTGCCATGGTGACACAAGTGCAGCAAAGTGTCTAAATGTGGCACCACATGTGTTTCATCGCTGCACGTGAGTGTGCCATTGGCACATTCATGGCGCCCACCGCAGAGACTAAAAAGAACCAGTCCTGATGGAGGCTGCACTGTTTGGTTAGTGCAGCCTCTGTCAGGAGTAAAAATGGGTGGCTCCAGCCCGCCTTTTCAGGGTGATCTGTAGTTCGGTAGTTTTACCTTTAAAACCCTTTATAGGTAACATCCTATACAAGGGTTGGAAGAAATTTTTTTCCTGTTTAGACTGAGTACAGGAATCTTTGTCATTGCTCAAAACCCAGTTCAGAACACTGGTTTTAAATCTACAGAGTACTTAATGGCTTGGGCCTTTTATTTCATTTATTTATAACCTACTGGGAGAAAGCAGGATATAAAATAAAATAAGCAATTTAAGTTACAACCCCTTTTCTCCCAATATAGGTCCAAAATAGATTACAATTTAAGTTAAAAGTTGCTAGAACAATATACTGTATAGTACAAAAGTTAAAATAACAAATTCTCCAATGAAAATACTTGTTTAAAACAATTAAGAACACCTTGAAGACACAGAATAGTATTCAAGATACAGCACATCCATTAAACATCCCTCTGCCCCAATGATATTGGACTTTGGTATCTGATGGAACACCTTCTCCCAAATATGCCTAATTTATATCCTATAATCACCTACCGAAGACTCCTTCAAAGGTTCCCTCACTCTAAAGCTCAATAGGTGTCACATTGCAGAAATAATGCAGTTTGACACCACTTTAATGGGCATGGTTCAGTGCTATGTGATTCTGAGAATTGTAGGGGTTTTTTGTTTGTTTGTTTGTTTGTTTGCTTGCTTTATCAATCAAGCCCTTCCTTGGGAGTTTGCTAAATAAACTTTTTTAAAAAATGGACTTCTGACTTCTTGGTTGTAAATCAGCTATAACATATTAGCTTCTCTGATAGCGTAGTGTCAGCTTGTCTTGTCACTTGTAGTTATACAATTTGGGATTAAGGGATGACATTTAATTCATAAAAATATAGTTATATATTTTTATGAATTAAATGTCATTCCTTAATCCCAAATT
>NW_024833034.1:0-1324 GCF_019175285.1 Sceloporus undulatus
ATTCTGAAATCTGTTTTTGCCACTCTACAAAAAGTTTGTCATTTTTAATCACAGGAATGGTACGAAATAGAAATAATATCTTGGGAATTAAATTCATTTTAACAGCTGCGATCCTTCCCAAGAGAGACAACTTCAGGTTTTTCCACTCTTTCATCTCCCTCTTCACTTCCTCCCATTTTTTTACGTAATTGTTCCAAATTAAGTCTGCATTTTTATTTGTTACTATAATGCTTAGATATCTTGCTTTTTTGGTCATGTTAAATCCTGTCATATCCTTTAGCAATAAATAAATGGGTTCTGGGTTGCAGTTTGGGCACTCAGCCTCTAAAAGGTTCACCATCACTGCACTAGTATTCTATACCAAGAGAGGGTGCCAATGTGGCTATTCTGGGGCTCAGTGACAGAGAACTATGGACCCAGTGACCACACAATATATGATGCCATCAGATGCCCAAGAAACATATATGGGGCTAGTTCTGGCCATCACAAAATAGTTGCAAAAGTTTTTTGTTGTACAATGTTCAGAATTCTTTCGCCAGCATGACCCATGGCTCTAGTTCCCAAAAAGTAGGCCTTCCAAACTCTGTGATTGCTCAGTAGCTTGCTTAAAGAAATAGTCCTGGGAACTCATTTTCTATGGTCTGAGATATTTCATTGTCTTACCATACTGTAATATATCCACAGAGTTATACTATGTTAGCAATGCACAGTCTCTATACTGAACACTACTGTAGCACACTGTATGAGAAATGGTGAACGTACTTTGCTGTCACTTCATTGCACAATGTGTGAAGCACTGAGACAGGACAGAATATGCAATGTGCAGCATGAACATTGACACACTATGCTGGGTACATTATTGTGCATCTACAAAGATTCCACATCCAGAACTCTGATCCTGCCACAACCAGCCAGCTATATCCATTCTGCATTGTCCAAAAAAGCCACCTTGCCTGTCTAGTGGACGTTATGCCAGTATATGTCACCAATAGGACTCTGGCCATCCAGCTATCCAGATTCATTGGACTGCAATTCCTAGCATCCCTGGCCATCTTAGCCAATGGTCAGGAATGGTGAAAATTATAGTCCCACAACATCTGGAGGGGGCATGATTTTATGTCCCCAGATGAGATACCACTATGGAGTGATATCACATCACTCCCCTATATATTGATTATATCATCCCTATATATCTCCCTGCAAGTATGTGACTCATTTCTCGTCTGTTCCTTTTTTATATGAAAGAATTATCTGTGTATTGTTTGTTGCTGTTATTTTATCTCTGTTGCTGTAATCTGGAATTAATTACTGTATTATAAAAAAA
>NW_024833035.1:0-1324 GCF_019175285.1 Sceloporus undulatus
GCCAGGCTCCTTGGGTCAAAAGGGAGGAAGTGTGTCTTTGTGTCTCTTTTCTGAGAGAGTTTTCTTACACAGCTCTGCTCCTTCTGCATTTAAAAGGGATCAAAAATGGGGAGGATAGCTTTAACACAATCCTTATTCTTCTTCTTCACAAACATTGAGCTTTGGCTTCTAAGAGGAGGCTAGTTCCCCAAAAAAGGCCAAAAGTGGCTCCTTTGGGAGGTTTTAAAAGTCTCCCCAGTTTTCTTATTAAGAGATTTTAACTCACGAAGGAAGTTGACAAACCAGACCATCTCATATTATCAAGAATGAAACAAACAAATATAGAAACAAACAACAAAAATAAGGATTAGACAAAAAAGTGATTATTTTTTAAAAGTAAAACCATTATTAAGAGGGTAAAAACCAAACTTGAGTGCTTCGACCCTTTTACAACCAGCTCAGGCTGTATCTGCACTGCAGAAATATTCAAGTTTGAAACTGTTAACTCTCCTGGCTCAGTCCTCTGGAATCCTGGGATTTGTAGTTTGTTGCGGCATCAGAGATCCAGAGCCACCCCAAGGCAAGGCTCTCCAGGGTTCTCTTGGCCCTCCTTTGCTTGCGAATACTGACTGTCTCAGGGAGTCTCTATATTAGAGCATCAGGAAAACCTTTAGGTATTGTAATAATAATAATAATAATAATAATAATAATAATAATAATAATAATAATACTTTTATTTATATCCCACTTTTCTGTTACAAGACAATCAAAGCAGCTCACAACATATTAAAATCCACATTTACAAAATTATGTCCCAAATTCCCCCCTTAAAACAGGATTAAACATGTACAATTAAAATATCTATTAAAAACACAATTAAAAAACACAATAAATATATAACAAGGACAGAGCGGTGGGCTGATACATAAAGTGGGGGGCAGTCATTCTGTGGCCTGGCACTTTTATTCAGGAAAGGCCTGCCGGAAGAGATCCGTCTTGACAGCTTTTTAAAAGCTATCTAAGCTGGCAATTTGACGGATCTTGTCTGGCAGACCGTTCCATAGTTTGGGAGCAATTGCAGAGAAGGCCCTCTGGGAGAGAGCAGTTAGTCTGGTTTTTAAAGGCTGAAATAGATTCCCCCCAGAGGACCTGAGGGTGCGGGGCGGATTATATGGAAGCAGGCAATCCCTCAAATAGGTTGGGCCCATGCCATGTAAGGCTTTAAAGGTTATAACCAACACCTTCTACTGTGCCTGGAAACTAATAGGCAGCCAGTGAAGAGATTTTAAGATGGGTGTTATTCGGTCACTCCTAGTTTTTCCGGCAACCAGCCTGGCTGCCATAT
>NW_024833036.1:0-1324 GCF_019175285.1 Sceloporus undulatus
ATTCTGGCTAATTTCCTAAAAGTGTATTGTAATGCCCAGTGAATTCAACTGTCACAGTTTGTTCTTGCTAGCTGTCAAACATAGCAATGAAGGTATCCTTCGTGGTCATGTGTCTGCAATAAAACTTGGAGAGATTTGTTATAAATTGGAATAGAGAATTAGGCTAAGTATATTTGGGCAAGTCACGTGCTCTCAGCCTCAGGTGAAAGCAATGGCAAACCTCATCTTAATAAATCTCACCAAGAAACCCCCATGATAGGTTGCCTTAGAGTCACCATAAGTTGGAGATGACTTGAAGGCACACAACAACAAATCTTGAGGACAGTTTGATGTACTGTGAAAAGGTCCTGGACTGGATATATGGTCAATATAGGTTTTTTTTCCTGCAAAGGATGGCAAAGATTTTTCTTTTTTGTACATAGTGCAAACTGACCCATAGAGGGTGTGCTTTTATGTAATCCTCTGAAGCAAGCTCAGAATGAATGTGTGATTTCCAGCAGGGCATGTTTCAGAGTGGTTTTGAAATGGGAAGAAGAAACTGTGGTGGAAACATTACAGCACAGTTTAGTGAAATGTCTGCTCAGAAGTGAGTGTGGCAGAGTTCAATGGGACTTTCAGAGCAATACTAGTGATGCTTACTCAGGAGTAAGTACCACTGTGTTGGGTGGTGCTTACTCCTAGATAAGTATGGAAAAGATTAACACAATCTCAATTTTGTTAAAAGAAGAAAATGAAATCTCTCACACACAAGATGTTTAACTAAAGAAAAACTGTAAAAGCATGCCTCAAATGAGACTGAGGAAAGGGTTAGGTTAGCACATGCCATTTGTCTGTTTGTTTCTTATTATGGAAACCCTGGGGGCGAGCCATTGGTGTTGCACTGTGCAACAGATTTTCTAATGCATTTTACATATAGAAAGATTTTTGAGTAAACAAATGGAGATGACTTGGCAGGCTGAATTTTTTTGGCAAGATTTCAGCCAGATATTGTCTCTTCTCCCTAAGAGATTTACTAAGTTCTTGCATTTAAAGGCATGAGAATTCAAGGGCTAGCTCAGCACAGCTGTAGCCTTCCTTGCAGAAGAGGCACCAGCTTGTTTCTTGGTAGGGATAATCTAATGACATGATTCACTATTCAGAACGCTTGCATCTGGTAAATCCTATGAATTGTTATTTAAAGTGGGATTATTCCTTGGCCTGCCAACAAATGGAGGACTCACCACCCAGCTACTGGACACTACTGATTCCGGTTGGCTACTCCTGACACTCTCTCTGCAAGGTTTGTGGTTAATCCTAGAGGCAATGTGATGTCTGAATCCAGTGT
>NW_024833037.1:0-1324 GCF_019175285.1 Sceloporus undulatus
AAGAAGACAGAAAGCAGAAAGTGGGTCCAAGGAAACGGAAAGATTTGTGACAGTGATGTTATGGATACTGGATTTGTATCGTTTATTTTCTATTTTTATGACTCAGTAAATAATAAAGATTATATAAACGTCAAATTTGTAGTGAAGATTACTGTGTATTGTGGGAAGAAATGGTAATATCTGGGGAATATGTACAAAGGATTTACATTGAAAAGGGGAGGGAATAATTCCAGTTCAAAATAAAACTGGTGTAGGTTAAGTATGAAGACAAATAGAGAATTATGGACTCTCATCCATAGAGTCGCCATGAGTCTAAATCGACTTGAGAACAAGAAAAGATGTAAAGACTAATTAGCCAGAGATAAAAGAGGATTATTTAAAGAAAGGAGCTAGCTGTGGCTTTAGGTTTGGAGGTTTATTCTAATGTATTTTGCATTTAGAATTATATGTATCTATGGCATTCCTATGTATGTCTGGTAATTTAAATGTTCTTCATTTGTTTGTTATAAGTTATATGTATTTTAATACAATAAAGATTTAAAAAGAAACCTTCTGGGTGACCTTGGGGAAGTCGCACTCTCTCAGCCTCAAGGGAAGGCAAAGGCAAAGCTCCTCTGAACAAATCTTGCCAAGAACAACCCAGGATAGCGTCGCCATAAGTCAGAAACCACTTCAAGACACACAACAAAAACAACAGTTGTTTTAATGGTCAGAACCTGCCTTGTGTCCCAAATTGGGGGAAGCAGAATATTAATGAAAACGGCAGGAATAAGAAGGGGTCCCAACTCCTGAGAGCAGCCCCCAAAAAGCCCTCTCCTGCTTTCCCCCCAAATGCACCTGAGAGTTTTGTGGGACAGCTACCAGGGCCTCCCCAGAAAATCCCAAAACCAGGACAGGTTTCATGAAGGAAAGCAGAGGAAGATCGGTTGCAAAATACGTATTTGGCACATTTTTTGAATGAGGAAGAAGGAGAGTATCTCAGATGACAGCCTGCTCCCTTGCGGCTGAGGAAGGCCTCTTGTCTTGAAACATTCTCCATCAATTCCCAAAGACAGGGATAACAGCACTTTATTCAGTTTCATATCATCTATTTTAGCAGGTCACCTAGAGCAGATATATTGGAGGGAGTTTGTGTCTTGTAATTGTTCCTTTTGTTGTTTTGTTGTACCCCATTCCTAATTATATGTATTGTCATTGTACTGAAGCCTTTGTGTAACTGTACTCACAATTGCCCTTGTTTATATTATTTTTTGTAGAAGTCATTACAGTTGTACCCCGGGTTACGAATTTAATTCGTTCCGCCGCCGCGTTCGTAACCCGAAAA
>NW_024833038.1:0-1324 GCF_019175285.1 Sceloporus undulatus
AAAGAAGAGCACGAGTAACTGTTTCCTTGATGGTTTCCTGTCCCTTGTACACTGTCTGCTTTTCTGCCTGCATTCAAAAACAACTGGTCAGCACATGCCTTTGCTCTATTTCTACCCTTCTTTAGTTTCTCTCTCTCTCTCTCTTTTTTTAAAGAAGAAAGTGTTGATGGCATGGGATGAGTTATACCCAGCTATATGAAACAAATATTTATTGTTATTACAAAAGAATCCACTTTACCTGCCATGGCAAAATCCTATGGAATTCTGGGTTTTATTGTTTGGTAAAGCTTTCTTGCAGACAGTTCTAAATGTCCCTTGAGAAACTGTAAATCCTAGGATTCCATACGATGTTGTCATGACAGTTAAAGCAGAATCATAGCGTGTGTAATGCGAACTGGCTCAGAGTATGTCCTGAGTGATAAATCTTTTGTCTTTTTTATACCATTTCATACTGTGATAGGATTTGTATGAATAAATGCTATACAGTGCTACCTCGGGTTACGAAATTAATTCGTTCCGCCGCTCCGTTCGTAACCCGATACATTTTGCAACCCGAAAAGGCTTTTCCGTTAGCGCTGGAAAGCCGCGCGTTTGAATTTCGTGCCGAAAAAAATTTCGTAACCCGAAAAAAACATCGTATCCCGGAACAGTTTTTTCCAATCTAACTTTTTCGTATCCCGGAAATTTCGTAACGCGATCAATTCGTATCCCGGGGTACCACTGTATTTAAAATAACAAAGCAAAGTATGACTCTTCCCCAGGTCTGGGACAAGGCTGATATTGAACCCTGCTACGTCAGTGTGGAGGTTTTTGTCTTAGAGAAATGTTCACACATATGGACCTCATTCTTAGCATGAAGTGGTCTAGTCCACATTCTGGTTTCTCACCTCAAGTGAGTATAAGATCTAGGAAAGGAAGTTGTGGATGGGACTGTATGGATATGTGGTGCTTTATTCCTTCTAATAACTTGCTATAATATGGTATTCCATAGGATGTAGGAGAATTTGGGAGAGAAAAATTTTTAAATATTTTTACACGAGGTTTGGGTGTTTTTTGGGGGTTCCCCCCCCCCCCCCCGGAAATGCTGTTTTGAATGGAACTTGTTTTAAAAAATATTAGTGGTTAATTCTTGAAGTGTCTACCTTCTTTTGTTTAGCTGTGTTTTTATTAGTTTCTCTCATGTTCTTACTTTGCTTTCTTACTATTGGAAAAACAGCATCATGGAATCTTATGATCTCCTATTCTTGGTGACAGTATTTTGAGAAGTTCTGTTCCTCTTTATTTCCAGTCTGTGGCTTCCTCTGGACAGGGCAAATGTGGTATC
>NW_024833039.1:0-1324 GCF_019175285.1 Sceloporus undulatus
AAATGAATATTTGGCTAATATTAGAAGTTTAATTGTTTTTTTTTCAAAATATTGTAATTTAATTCTTTTTTTATTGTAAAATGAGATTTTAATTTATTCTTAATGGCAGGTTACACACTGCCAAAAAATACGTATTCCATACGTATTAGGGTTAGGAAGGGGCGGTGCTTCCGCACCCCCCTAACCCTAGTACGTATGGAATACATACAATATGGCAGCGCCCCTTCCACATGGGGGACGCCATATTGACGTAACGGATGCTCTGCGTCCGCACGTGGCGCACCGGAAGTGACGCCGCGAGTGTGCGCTTTGGCACTTGCGGCGCCTCTTCCGGGGCCCGAGAAGGAGCGTGATTTCCGCGCTCCTTCTCTGCAGCGTCCGGGAGTCGCGCCGTTTAAAGGCTGCATCTCCCGGACGCTGCAAGCGGCGGCGGGGCCAGACCGGCGGTCTATAACCCGCCATTTTGAACTTTTGGAAACTGCCTTGGATTTCATCCTAGGAGAAAAGCAGGGTATAAATACAATAAATAAATGATACAGTAAATAAATTGAGTATACATAGTTCTTCACTTGCTTGTATGATCTGTTCTCAAAGATTAAGCAATGGTGGCCAAAATGATTTTGCATACAAGTGGAGCAATGTTGTCCTAGAAGATACATAGCTCTTGCAGCTGAAGAGACATTTCAGTCATAAACATTAAATGAAAAGGTAGAAGATAAATGTACCTTTGTAATTTTAAGAGTTTTATAAAACTGCATATGTCAGTATTTTCAATGTGTTTTACAATGATAACTAGCTGTCTTTTGATTCTGAGTAATTACAAATTGAAACTAATCATAGTTGATTGACTTTGTGGCAATTTTGTTATTAACTACAGGTTGTCATTTTCATTTCCTCAACTGTGTTACTGATGTTGACTCTGGTTTCTTAGGGAGTCCCTGTAGTATGTGTAAAGAGAACTGCTTGTTTGATCCGCTAATATTCTACAATTTTCCAGTTTTGCTGTGTATTTCCCAATCTATGGCTAAAGTCATTGAGATTCTTGCTTTGGTGCAAGAAGCTTAGGAGACAATTTTCTCAATAGAAGTGTAAGTGTTTATAAACATATTTGAATGTTTTTTCTTGAATGACATTTCAGATTTCTCAGAATTGTAATAATTTTCATGTTTTGTATGAATGGAAATTTGTAGGCTGTTTCTGATGTCATTTGTAGGGAAACAGAAAATAGTGAGATAGGTTTTTAAATAGTGATCATAGGCCTGTTACAGACAGCCAAAATAAAGCTGCTTCGAGTCACAGTGGAGGTATGGTATTTCAATGATGC
>NW_024833040.1:0-1324 GCF_019175285.1 Sceloporus undulatus
ATCAATCAATTTTATTAATGCTTAAGCCATTAATTTGCAGGCCATTTGCATGATTAAAATGTAAAATCGGTGACAGAAATTCAGAATTATAAAATGCTCCATCAAATAACTAACATCCAAATTTTATACATTAAACATAATAAAATTCCAGACATTTAAATAAAACAACATTAAAAAGAACTTCAAAGTTTAGATAAGATCATCCCCATGACAGTCAACTGCTATGTCCGCTATTACCCTTGCCCAAATTTTGATTGTTGTTGAGGCAAACAGTGAAACTTTATAACTTACCTGAGAATCAATATCAGACAGGAGAAAAGAAATCTTTTCAGAAGTGGTATTAGACTGTAAATTGGACAGAATAGATCCCATAAATTTAGTTCTTGGATCAGTATATAATGAGCAAAAAAGCAGATAATGAGGCAAGTCCTCGATTTCTGGAGCTCCACAAATACATAAACGGGAATCCGTAGGTCTGTGTGAATATCTACCATTGATCATGGCTGAAGGCATTGTTTGGAAAGGAAGAGCTGTAAAAGCCTGCCTAAGCTTTGGGGATGTAAGCTTCCCTCGGTAAACAGCCATCTGATGGTCCAATTTATATAATCTAAACCATTTGGAAAATGTTGAATTGTTAATAGCCAGTCTATCCAGATACACATCATGGTTAAAAATGTATTCACGAAGCTTCTCTCTTCAATTCCGGGTAGAAGGATTTTCAGTTAGAGCAGGATATGATTCAAGCAACCTATTGTATCTTAAACTCCAGACTTTGCAGCTTGGTAAATGTTGGAAACACAACTTAGTAAAAACCTTAACCAGAGAACCTATTACAGATCTCCAGTAGTTAAATAAAGCAAAATGAATATGAGCTCTGATGGAGGGGAGGCCGACCTCAGCCTGAACCAAAGCTTCAGGTGTGCCAGGTGAAAGTAGAAGCAATTTCTTGAAAAATGTATTCTGGATGGCCCCCAGTTTCACCAATTGGGAATCCTCCCATCCCCACACAGAGCGCCATATAAGATCTGAGCTATAACGTTACTCTTAAATACTTTTAGAGCTGTTGCAACCAGATGACCCCCTGCCTGGTTGTAGGATCTAAGGATTGCTCCAATAGATCTCACAGGCATTGCTCTAATAGCTTCTATGTGGGACCATTTTAATAGGTCCTCTGCCCCCAACGGAGGGGATAGTGACCTTCAGCCCAACCTTGACCAGGAAACAATCCATGGTCCATGGCAATACGGAGATATGGACTACCTCCATCCACAGATATGCCTGTTCCATACAGAAGACCACATCGAGAGTATGACCTGAACAATGT
>NW_024833041.1:0-1324 GCF_019175285.1 Sceloporus undulatus
ACTACCTGAACAAACAGGGTGACACCAGATCCCAAACCTTCCTGGACTCTCAGGAATGTAGACAACTACATTCGGCGGCACAACCTTCCCTGAGCGATCCACCTGCCAAGGAAGGAGAGCGAGTTGGCCGACCAGCTCACCGGGTCTCCTACTGTCGCCTGCAAGCGGAGGCCTCATGCCGAGATGGTCAGCAATCTCTGCATTCAGTGGGAAGCTCCCTGAATCAACCTAGCGACCACTCGCAACAGCCACTGTCTCCAGTTCTGCTCCCGGGCGCGCAGCGAGAACTCCCTCAGAGGCACGTTCGGCTTCGCCAGGTTAAGAGGGCTGCTCCATGCTTTCCTCCATTCCTGCTTATCACCAGGTGGTGTCCGAGAGGACGCTGGACCACCTAAATGCCATCCTGATCATTCCTGTGGTAGCTGATACAGCTGTGGTTACTACTCTTGCTCCACCTCTCCAGAAGAGACCTGCTCCGCCTGGGTCTCGTCCTGACCCCCTCATTATCTGGAGTGGCCAGGTTTGACACCCAGACCTGGAGAGCTTGCTGTTGGTAGCTTGAGGCTCCTCCCTAGCTACCCTCCTTGGTACGGACAGTGTTGGCTGCCCGGTGACCAAAAAGCCCTACTCCTCCTAACAGAAGAATTTCTATCTTGCCTCTCAGAGAGAAAGAAGTCCTGCACTTCCAACAGGACATTCTTTCATTGTTCCTCTTGGAGAGACGACTCTCTCTGGTCCCGGTGACAACTCCGCTGTTGCGGGAGTTCTGGATGGCGCTTTGGATGTGGACATGTGCCTCATCCCTTACGGGCTACCTTTTTGCCACTTGTTCTTGTCTCAGTCTGATAGTAAACCTTCTTTCAGGAACCCTCCTGAAAGGTTGGGACACCGTCCCTCCCGGTCTTCCCAGGCTGGGAACCTAGACACTGTCTAGTCTACCTTGCGATCCAAGCCCTTTGGTCCCGTGGCCGCAACAGGCTTGATAATTTTGACTTGGAAGACTGCTTCCTTGTGGTCATCACTTTTGCCTGCCGTGCAGGCAACTCTGTGTCTTGCGGAGGGACCATCCCTGACTTAGGTTCTATAGGATAAGGTGTTCCTCTATACCGGCATGACTTCTGCCGAAGGTAGTGTCTGGGCTGTACATGTGCCAAGACACTGTCCTACCTATCCTAGCCTCTTAACTGACCTCTGAGGTCGGACGCAGTTTGCACACCTTGGACGTTTGGAGGGCTTTAGCCTTCACTTGGACGAAACTGCGGTTTTGACTCGTTCCAAGAGACCTTTCCAATGCTACTCAGAACCAGAAAGGGGACTGCCTGTG
>NW_024833042.1:0-1324 GCF_019175285.1 Sceloporus undulatus
TTTGAATGTCTATGGCTTGCGTTTTTTCTCCGTTAATTCTCAATTGTGCCCTCTGATTATTGTATATTTTCCCTATCCAATTACTAAAATTTTCCCCTACTTTAATTTTCTTCAACACTTCTAAGACCAAATTCCAATCTACTGAGTCGAAAGCTTTTTCAAAGTCGAGAAAGAATAGACCCAGTTTTTTCTCGTTGTGCTTTTCATAGTATTCTAGTATATTTATAACCATCCTTATATTTTCTCTTATATGTCGATTAGGTAAAAAACCTCTTTGTTCTTCATCTATTGTTTCGCTTAAACATTCTTTTAGTCTTTTTGACAATATTGCGGCAAATATTTTATAATCATTGTTTAACAAAGAAATGGGTCTATAATTTGCCGGGTTCAGCCGGTCTTTTCCTTCCTTATAAATGAGGGTAATCTCTGCTTGTTTCCAAGTATCAGGGATGTTTCCTATTAACGCTTCATTCATCACTCTTTGTAACGGTCCGCAAATTTCATCCATAAATACTTTATAAAACCATCCCGTAAATCCATCATTCCCCGGTGCTTTACCTATTTTGCATTTTTTGATTGCCTCTTGGATTTCTTCTTTAGTAATTAATCTATTTAAATTCCCTTGTTGTTCCTTTGTTAGTGTTTGAATTTTGCTATTAATCAGGAATTCTTGAATTCCTTCTTTTTCCTCCCTTCGTTTTGTATATAAATCCCTATAAAACTCCAGAAATACTTCTTCTATGTCTTTCTGTTGTGTTAATAGCTGATCCCCTTTCTTTATTTTGTTAATAATGTTTTTCTCTCTCTCTCTTCTTAATCTGTTAGCCAACCATTTCCCTGTTTTGTTTGCATGTTCGAAGCTATTCTGTTTGGCAATCCTCAAATTTTTTTCCAACTCCTTATTCACTTCAATTTCTAGTTGTTTCTTTAAAACTTTTATTTCATTTTGTGTTGTCTTGTTATTTGGCCTGTTTTTAAATTCCTCCTCCTTGTCTCTCAATTTATTGTTTAAATCTGTTATTTTCTGTTTTCTCCTTCTCTGATATATTATATTTTGATGAATGAAGAAACCTCTTATGGTAGCCTTAGCTGCATCCCAGACCACTGCCGTTTCTACCTCTTTATCCAAATTTTCCTCAAAAAATAACTTTATCATTTCCTTCCCTTTCTTAACTATATCCTCATTTTTTAATAATTCTTCATTCAATCTCCAGGAGTACTTTTTGGATGGTTCTTTGAGATTTAGTATAATCGGGTTATGATCAGATATTTCTCTGTTTAAAATTAACATTTCTCCCACCTCTTTAATCAATGAACTAGTGAC
>NW_024833043.1:0-1324 GCF_019175285.1 Sceloporus undulatus
TTCTACGCTGGAAAATACAGTATTTATTTCCACAACTCTGTCTTACGATGTTCAGAGGTTAGAAAAATGATTTCTTGTGATTACAACTTCCAGAATTTTCCAGCCATTAGAGCATAATGGCTGAGTGGTGGTGGGATTTGGGGAGCTGTAGTCCCCACAAATAGCTTTGCTAATGATATACTTTTGATCTGGAATTCCTGTCATTACAATTATTTTTAAATGGACATAGTTTGGCACTCAGGATTAAAGATTTATATGCAACAATTATACATTCTACCAACAAAGAACCAAGGAAATACAATTGGGCTTGCTTCAAAGAAGTCATCTATCTCTGTTCATTGAATGTAAACCCATCAGGTGGTAATACTGACTAGAGGATGTTACTTCTAAAGTGAGACGTTAAAAAATTGGGACAGTTGTGCGCCTTTTATTGTTGATTTTTGGCTTTCATGTTCTTCAGGATCTACTGGACACCTTGATGCCATATGGCCTTAATTAAGAGGGCAAGACCATGGAAATTATCAGATGGGAAAAAACAGGATGAGAAAGAAGCAGGATGCTCCTGTCACAATCACACAATTGCTGCAAAGATTTTTCTTCAGGCAGGGAAGTGGAATGGCCCCATTACTTTTTATTAATGGGAGTTTCCCATTAATAAAAAGTGATGGGGCTGTTCCACTTCACTGACAGAAGAAGGATGGAATGAGTGCGACATCGCAGAACGTCATGTGATAATTTTCCTCCCATCCCTACAGATATCACTGAGGAAGGTGGAAATGGAAACATCTTATGCTTTTTCAAAATAGATGTTTTCAATCATTTTATTAAATCTACTTGAGTTTTATAACAGCCCCATGGGATTGTCTGACTCAGTTGGAAAATAACTAGTTTATAGCATGATCACCATATCCGTAAATTCAGTATCCATGGATTCAGCTACCCACAGCTGAAAAATACATTATTTCTAGGTCTTCCAATACAATTCTATGGTATGCTTGGGCTGGAAGTCATTTGTCTAATTGAAAATAATACAATTCCCTATTATCCACAGTTTTAGGTTTATGGAGCAGGGGAGGGTTTGGAACATAACCCCCACTAATAAGGGGATTGTACTGTATAATAATGCACCTATAATTTTATGCTGCTGAGACAACTATATTAGACAGACTAATATCGTATTTGAAGGTGCTAGAATCATAGAATAAAAGAGTTGGAAGAGACCGCAAGGGCCATCCAGTCCAACCTCCTGCCATGCAGGAATCCAAATCAAATCATCTCTGACATGGCCATCTAGCCTCAGTTTAAAGACCTCCAAGGAAGGAGA
>NW_024833044.1:0-1324 GCF_019175285.1 Sceloporus undulatus
TTTAAAAATAGATATTATCTCACTCAGCTGTGTCCGGGCAAGCGCAAATCCTATACAGCCCGGATCTCAGTCTCACTTATTCTGCAGCTTTTCAGAAATGGCAAACTTCCGTAATTGAAAAGCTGCAAGATAAGCGCGGCTGGGATCCGGGCTGTACACGGGTTGCTCTTGCCTGGCCACAGCTGAGTGCAATAATACCATTTGCCTTGTATGTGCTTGTCAAAATAACCACAGAACACCGATATGGGAGAAAGGCCACAACTTTATTGAACCATTGGTAGGGTTGGCACAAAGCATAAGGTCAGGATCTGTGCAATCAAACAACCACCCTGTTGTTTGATTATCCAAAGCCGGGTCCATACCCGGTGCTTGGGATGACCTAGGGGCTAAGGAACACCGCTTGAGCGCAAACCATGCCTTGCGTTCCCCAATTCACAAAGCCCCTAGTCACCGGGAGGCGCACCTGCGTTCTGGCCCCCGCAATGGCCAGACGCCTTCGCTCATCGCCCCCGGGTACCTTGTGACTCCCAAACCAGAACTCCATAGCCCTGGTACCACCAACGTTCAGATCCTGGCCTATGCTGCCGCCACAAAAGGCCTACAAAGGAGGCCTGCCGCCAACCCTGCCAAGAGCGATTTAATGTCCGCCACATTGATCCAAATGTGGGCGAACATAGCCAACAAAGGCCTTGGATCTCCAGCGTCCCACTTGCTTAATATCCCTGGCAGGCATGCCAGCACCAGAGGCCGCGGTGGCCGCACCAATCCGAAAAGAATGTCCACCAAACTCCCTGGCAGGGAGTCCCAAACTTGCAATGACCAATCTGAGCACAGAAACAAACTGGTATCTTGTAAGGGGAGAACCATCCACATGTATGAAAAGAAATTCGGCCAACAAAGGCCTAACATCCCAAAAGAGTCGAAGAGCTTTAACTGGGCAAACAGGGGAGTCACGAAAGCGACGTAGCACCACATTCTGACCAACTCCTAACTGGTCGCACTTGGAGCGACGCAAAGTTAAAGATACACCATGTTTTATAAATGTTAAGTCAGAAGCACGCAATGCCCTGCCGGACAAATCGCTCTTGGACCCAGCAACTAATTTGCCTAAACGAAAGGCGCCAAAAAATGCCACTGCAAATGCAGCACAAAACAGCTGAACTTCGTATTTTGAAGAACAAATGACAGGAAGAGTAGCACAAATCTTATAAAGCAATTGTAAACAAATAGGTCGTCTCGTGTCCTTATTAACAGCATAAGCACGCTTCCAACCTTCAACCGCCCTTTTTACCAAAAAAGAGGCACATGGATCAGCAAATCCCCC
>NW_024833045.1:0-1323 GCF_019175285.1 Sceloporus undulatus
ATATTCTTCACCTCTACGGAGAAAGCTTCCAGCTGTATGGATATGAAAAATAAAGTTACTGAGTGGCCTTGGACAGGTAATCATTTCTTAGCCTCAGCGATCCATCTGAAAAAATGGATGGAGATGACAGTGAAGATAAATGCGATCAAGCTCTTGGAAAAAATAAAATTAATCTATGGGCATGACAAATTATACTAATGACAAAACCAACAACATTAGGAAAACATAATGTTTAGAAGATTGGTACTCTTCAGAACAGGTGTGGTAATCAAACTGGACTTGAATGTAAAATGTTATCCAAAACATACACACTTTAGCCAAGATCCTGCATCATCATTATTATCATCAGTACAATCTGCAGAATTCCACCATCAAAGTTATGGCTCATAAAGCTCCCCTCAACTTATCTACACAGCCTGGCAGTGCCTCGAACAAAGCATTTCTGAAGTGCTAGAGGACAAAGCCCTGGGAACTGACATCAGCAACATTCTTTTGGTCATGGAGTGCCTTGAGAAGAGGCAGTTGGAGAGACTTCTCAGCCCTCCCCATCTACTTGTCCCCATGACTGGAAGTTCTCTGAGGACATCATTTGCCAGTACTCTGATCTCCAGCACCTCAGAAATGTTTCAGTTGCAATCCACCAGGCTGCAAAGACAGGTTTTTGGCCTCAGTTTCAATTGTTCATGACTATAAACATGAATTCCTGGCCATTAGGATATCACCATTCCAGCTTTGGCCACTGCAACTGCTAAATAGGATGCCAGACTCCTTTTCATTCTGATGTTTCAGTATTCAAGGATAACATTGTCATATGTGGTCTATTACCCCCTCCTGGCCTCCTTGAAATTGTTTGCAAGTATATGTACATTTTTAGAAAATGTGCACCTTTTCCCAAAAATGTACACCTTGTGAATGATAGGCAACCACTAGTGGAACATGTACCACAATTTGCAAAGGAACACCAAGTCAAAGGAGGCATCAATAGCTTAGAACAGCTTGAAGCAGACTCAAAGTACTGCATCTGGTACTTACACAATCATGGAAATGGAGTATTGGCAAGCAGTTACAAGCCTTGCACTAGCAGAAGTACACCTATACATAAAACCTATGGAACAGATATTATATCAAGGATACTGATGATATTTAGGAGAACTAGTGAATTCATAAATATCTTATTATCTTGAGCCAAAGGATGTGACAATCACCCCTCCATTTCCATGAATTTTGCATCCACAGATTCAACCATCCACAACTTGAAAATATTGGGGGGGGGGGGGGATCCAAAAAGCAAACTTTGACCTTGCCATTTTATATAAGGGACAT
>NW_024833046.1:0-1323 GCF_019175285.1 Sceloporus undulatus
GGTGAACAGCAAGTAAGCTAATTAGCAAGTGAGCTAATTTGCCCCCAACAGTCTGGGTACTCATTTTAGCGACCTCGGAAGGATGCAAGCTTGAGTTGAGCTTGCGCCCTTTTGCTGGTCTTGAACTCGCAACCTTGTGGTTTCGAGTGAATGGCTGCAGTACAGGCATTTAACCACTGCGCCACCAGTTATTGTTATATTTGTGTTGTAATCCGCCTTGATTCCCTCGGGAAAAGGCGAAATATAAGTTCTTTAGATCTTGAGATTTATTTCCCTCTCCTTTCCCAGTACTTTCCAATTTGCTGTAAGCTATTTTTAAAAAAAAAAAAAAAAAAAATCTTGTTTCAAAGTCCGAAAATGTGTCATCCATGGATAGCTGATAGATGTTTCACTCAGAGTGCAGTTTCAGTGTTGGAAGCTGTTTAATCCACTTGCTGGGAATTTGCTTAATAAATCACAAAACTGATGGGGTTTTTTAAAAAGTCAAGAATTGAATGTATGGTGTTTAAAATCCTTTTGGTGGCTGGAACACAGCAGGGCAAGATGCTTCTTTCCAATCTCCTCTATTCCACCCACAGCAAGATGACAATGACGAGTGTTGTCTTGGTCACTAGGAACAGGTGACATTCCTCTGAACTACCTCTGAATGGGGAAGCAGCTTTAGCCAGTTTATAATTTTAAAACATGCCAGTTCCACATTCAATGCAGGATCCCTTAGCTAAGCTTCCAAGGGACCCTGCGACACTCTGCCATTTCATCTTGGAAGTCAAAGGTATGAAGTTTTGAAAACATCCCTTTGAACAATGAAAATCTTATGTTTCCCACTCAAGGATGTATCCAATACTATAACAATTCACACTGAAACTACAACTAAATTCTACAGGTACACAGATCTCCAGGCTCCATATTAATAATGTTCTGAGCTTGTTATACAGGCAAAGTCCAGCAGTCAACTTAGTATCTTAACTGGATGTATTCAACATTCATCCCAAGCCACTAAGCTGAAAAATACATCTTTTGCATGGGCCCTGTTTCAAAAGCAAAACATGTGTCAAGGTCTATGTTAACACCCATCAATAAGATTAAGTGTAACTATATGCAGGCATTGATGCTAGGTGACCCACTACTTCTATTCAAATTTTATTCAGTTAGAGAGGTAGAATGGATATAGTGGGTCTACAAGGTTTCATGTTTAGCCCCACCCTTAAGGTTTTGAGGCTTTTCCTAACCCCTCATGAAATGAGGGCAAACCTGTACAGCAGGGAAATTTTTCTATCTATGAGAAAAGTGCACATAATTTTGAATCCTTGAAAAGTTTGTTTA
>NW_024833047.1:0-458 GCF_019175285.1 Sceloporus undulatus
CAAAGGGATCTTGTAGCACCTTTGAGATAAACTGAGAAAAAGAAGTTGGTAGCATAAGCTTTTGTAGACTTAGGTCTGCTTCATCCGATGCATAGAGTGAAGTGTCTAGGAACAGATATTTATAGCTATGAAAGAGCTGGTTGCATGTGTGAATAGTGCAGTCAGCCCTCTGTATCCAAGGATTCTGTACCCACAGATTCAAGCATTCACGGCTTGAAAATATGGAAAGTATATTCTTGAAAAGAGGGAGGATCTACATTGAAAATACCATCTATCCGTGAGAGATATGCTCCCAGACTTACCATGGAAATGTAAAACCACAGATCATAGTGAACACTATTGAAATGAATGACATCTGGCAGAAGCTGACCATTGAGTCATTGGCAGTCCTTCCATCTCTCCATCCTTCCACTGAAGGACCAAGAGATTCCTAGAGAGAACACTTCTCTAGGTATTTT
>NW_024833047.1:558-1323 GCF_019175285.1 Sceloporus undulatus
TATAGGGATTCCCAGGTACTCTTTCACCCTGTTTGTAACCAAGCCTGGGCTTCTTTAGCTTGATCAAGATGGCAAGGAACGAACTGGTTGACTGCGGCATGAATATCTTAATCCCAGAGAGGTAAAGCCTCCTCTGAAAACTAGAGATCACCTTATTCATTCCCCTTGCGGCAATGACCATTTAAAGCGAATCGAAACCATTTATCCCTCATCACTCTTCTTAACCACAGGCAATGGGAACCCCAAAAGGCTCACAGCTCGGAAGCACTTATGTGTTAACGTTGCACTTGTTAAACGAAAATTGATTTGTTAACGGTAAAACAGGAGGGAAATTCTGGCAAACGAATCTATTCCTTAGTTTGCTCAATGGTTAATTTTTTAAAAATAAAAAATAAAATAAAAATCATACTAAAGAGTAGAGAAGAGGCAAGTGTTACTTCAGCATAACAGCATTGTAATAATTAAAATAAAAATAAAGAATTTGAATGTGGTTGTTGCAAAGTTTTAACATTTTGCAAGTGCGGCCCTCCAGATGTTGCTGGTCATATAGGTTGGTGGGAGGCTTGAAAGAGTTACATTTCCCCCCTTCTTTGTTGTATATATGAAGGGCTGCCATTGGATTTGACAGGTGGGCAATGTCCAGTTCACATGTCTCACGCACTTCCCGAGAATCACAACTTTCTCATTTTAAATGCTTCAAACTAGTTTCTCACCTTCTTGGATCCAGAGAGACAGTTTCAAGAAGATGGTGGAGGAGGGGGGGGG
>NW_024833048.1:0-1323 GCF_019175285.1 Sceloporus undulatus
TCTCCTTCCCCTGACAGGCGTTCGGGCAGCCGCTCCTGCTCCAGTGACCCTCCCCCCCTGGAGCCTTTACTCGACCAGGGCTTCACGAGGGATAGAGATAGCATGGCTCCCAGGGACCGCTCTGACTCCCGATCCCTACAACGCCCTGCTTCCTCTGGATCTAGACAAGGGGATTGCTCCGATTCAGGCTCGGAATCGGATCATTCTTATCACCCACCTGCTAAGAGAGCTAGGTATACAAGGGAGTTGTCCAAGCGAAAAAGGGTCCCTTCCCAATCCTCGGAGGACGGCAGGGCCCCTGCGGCCCCGGAGTCCGAGGTTTCCGAATCCGAAGAAGGTGAGCTCTCTCAAGAGGAGGGTGAGGAGTCCAGGGATGCCCCTCTGTCATCTCGCCTCCTAAGACCAGAGGACTACCCCCTCCTTATAAAGAAAACCATTAAGACCCTAGGCATTGCTCTACCATCTAGTGACGCCCCTAGCATTGACTCAGACTTCCCAAAGGTGGGGGAAGAGCTCTTCCCTGTCACAACCCCCTCAGTCCAAGAACTCGCTTGTCCTTACAACATTATGCAAATCATTAGGGACGAATGGAACAAACCAGCATCATCTAGGCCCAACCATAGCGCCATTCGGAAGCATTACATTCTCCAACGGGGTGTGATGGATAGCCTCAAGGTCCCCCCTGGTTGATGCTCCGGTGTCTGCGTTGGTCTCTTCTGCCGTCTTCACTAGAGACAGCGAGGATACCCTCAGAAGCCCAGAGGATAGAAGGGCAGAGGGAGCGCTCAAAAAAGCCCACGAGGCTATCTCTACTGCCATTAGGGCAGCGACCACTGTCTCCTTGGTAATGCGCGCCTCCCTCCAGTGGTCCAAGGAGCTGCTGGAGCTCCTCCCACACACAGACACCAAGACCAGACAAACAATTAACAAAATCTCCAAGGCTTTGGCTCTGGGGGCCGACGGCACTCTAGACGCCATTCAACAATGTGCCAGGGCACAGGCGGCGGCTGTCGCGGTCAGGAGGCAGTTCTGGCTCAAGAACTGGCAGGTAGACTCAAGGTCTAAACAAAATCTGGCTTTCACTCCCTTTTTGGGAACCAAGCTGTTTGGAGAGTCCCTTGACCCAGTGTTAGTGGAGGGCAAAGATAAAAAGAAAACCTTACCCTCAGCAAAAAAGAGAGAGGACAAAAGACAGTTCAGGAAGTCTTCCTCCTTTCGATCTTCACGCCCCTTCTTCCCCCCCAACTCCTTTCAAGCCAGGGAGTCTAGACCTCAGAAGTCCCGCTGGGGGGACTCTAAGTCCAACAAACAGGGCCGATCCGC
>NW_024833049.1:0-1323 GCF_019175285.1 Sceloporus undulatus
ATGGCTCAGGTCCAGGCTATTTGAAGGAGTCCATATGACCCTGTTATGGCTCTAAGATGTTCAGGAAAGGCTATTCTTTCTGCCACCTTTTCAGGATTGTTTGGTGAAAACAAGAAAAAGGACCATCTTAATGGCTGCTCCCAGACTTTGTAACTCCCTCCCTAGGCAGACTAAGGGGCTGGACAAACTGCCCCTAAGAGGCAGCTCTGTGCCGCAACTGGAAGTGCTGGGTTGGGAACACGGCAATAGCATGCCACACCCCCTACCCAGCAGGTCCATGGTGCAAAAAGAAGCCACAAAAAGTGGCTTCTTTTTGTGCTGCAGAAAGGGCACCATAGCCACCACTGCCACTTTTCTGCTACTCTTTGGCCTAGAGCATCTACACGCTGCGTCAAAGACATGGCGTGACGCCACCCACTGTGTGGTATGGTGCACAGTGTGACGTCAGCATTTGCCCTCACACCAGCGTTTCTTGCCAGTCTGTTGAGGGTCTAGGATGACTCCTTCCTTGCTTTCCATCTGCTGGCAAGTAAAAACTTTCCTCTTCTTTGAGGCTTCTAAGAATTGGCTGTGAATTGCTCATTATAGTATGCTGGTGCTGATTTGTTGATTAGTTTAAATTGTCTTTTAATGAAATTTAAATGGCTTTAACTCTGCAGATTGATTAATTGCTTTTTTAAATGATACAACACAGGAAAAGAGAAATACTGATATATATATATATATATATATATATATATGCGCTTTAATAATTTGTAAGGTGACTTGAGTTCCATTATTGGGGAAAAGGTGGGATATAAATGAATGTAACAACAACAGAAATAGAAGGAACCTCAGCAGGTGATGCTTGTTAAACAAATAGGATACCAGAAAATTCCCTCCTCTACACAGCCACTAATTTATAGGAGCTCTGTACAGTTTTCATTCTGGTAACCTATTCCCCAGACTAAGAACATATATCTCACCAGCTAGAAAAGTGGGATTTAAACTGGATAAAAGTATCATTGGCTAGTACTTGTTACACAACTTTGTGTCCATCTTGCTGCTGCCTTGCATTCCATTCATTATTGCAGTATTAAGGGCAAAATCCATCAATAGGCTCTCAATTGCTGCCCCATTTCTGCCTTCTTGCAATAAGTCCCTCCTGCTGCAATTCTGCTTCTCAGGCAGTCCTAGGGTGTGTATCTGCTCCTCTCTCTCCCCCCCTCACAGTGATCGCAGCTCCCAATATCTTCCCAAAGCCGACTGCTGTGTGCACATTTACACAGCAGCTGGCTTTGGGAGGTGGTTAGCAGCTGTGATCACTTGTTCCCCCCCCCCCCC
>NW_024833050.1:0-1323 GCF_019175285.1 Sceloporus undulatus
ACATGTCAGCTTTTCCCTATATAATAGTGTGTGACTGTTGATATGGAAAGAAATCAGAACTTGAGAAAGTGACTTTTGAGGGTTACAGTTCCCAGAACTTAATAGCCAGGTGCGTTAGGCTGGAGAATTCTCAAAACTAGTCCAAGGACACATCTACATTGTAGAAAAAAGGCAGTTTGACACCACTTTAATTGCTGTTGCTCCATACTATGGAATCCTGTTTTTTTTTTAGTTTTACGTGGTCATGAACCTTCTCTGCCAAATAAATAAATAAATAAATAAATAAATAATTATATCCCGCCTCTTCCATTTTGGGGGGCCGAGGCGGGTAACAACAAAGTTTGTACAATATGCAACAATTAAAACAACAAGCCCCACAAGATCCCGGCCCAACCCTCCGTCCCAAGTATAAAATTAAACAATAAAACATGGTTAAAAATACATAACAATATGTAGAAATTAATAAACAAACCACGAATGAGAAAAATAATAAAAGGAGGGGGATTCAGTTGGTTCTGGACATTATCAATTGGGAAAGGCCTGCTGGAAGAGAAGCGTTTTTGTCGCCTTTTTGAAAGCCTCAAGTGAGGATAATTGCCGAATCTCTTCCTTCAGGTCATTCCAAGTTTTTGGAGCGTAGAGAAGGACCTCAGGGAGGTCACCGCCAGTCTGGTCTTTCTAGATTGTAAGAAGTTTTTCCTGGAGGATCGGAGTGTAAGGGAAGGATTTTATGGGAGGAGGCGTTCCTTCAAGTAGACTGGACCCAGGCCATATTGGGCTTTATAGGTGATAACCAACACCTTGTACTGTGCCCAGAAGCTAATAGGCAGCCAATGTGATGATTTTAAAATAGGTGTAATAGGTGTAATATGGTTGAACTTGGATTTTTCGGCGACCAGTCTGGCTGCCATGTTTTGTATCAATTGGAGCTTCCAGACATAGCACAAAGGTTGCCCCCTGTAGAGCGCATTGCAGAAATCAAGACGAGAGGTTACTAGAGCATGTACGGCCATTTCTAGGTCCCGCTGTCCAGGTAGGGATGCAACTGGCATATCAGCCAAAGCTGATAACAGGCACTCCTGGCTGTCGCATCAATCTGAGAAGACAGTTGAGAGTGCTGTGCCTCACAAAACTACAAATCTCAGACTTCTGTTGGATGGAGCCATAGCAATTAAAGTGGTGTCAAACTGCATTATTTCTACAATGTAGATGCACCCCAAAGTTCTGAGTGAGAGCATTTTCAAACTCTGAGTGAGAATGCACATTCCCTTGTTTCATATGTTCTCTGGGTAATGTGGATAGTTAAACCTGTAACTCCGGGTA
>NW_024833051.1:0-1323 GCF_019175285.1 Sceloporus undulatus
CACAACCATGGCACTATTGCCACATTCTTAACCCTCCCCCCCCCCAATCCAGCTTAATCCCAAGGGAGCAGCTCCATTCAGTGGAAGTCTGTGGCATGACAAGTGGGGCACTTCCTGGTGATGCAGCAAGCCTCCTCCCATCCCTGAGCCATGGTGGAATGAGCAGAAGCTCCTACTTGTTGCAGCACAGCTCAAGGGACACAGGGGGGTATTGCACTGTAGCTTAGAAGTGTTCATCACATTGATAGGGTAAAAAGGAGGCTAAATTAAGGGCTAAAGGTAATAAATGATAACTAGAAGCCATTGACAATTCAAAGTTGCTATGTGACAAGAAATTGCCAATCCTAACTGTAAGAGATGTGTGACAAGGGATAACCAAAATTGCATAGGTAGTATACTGGACATTCGCTGTACGGGAAATTTCTGTCCTGCGGTTAGACTAACGAGAAATATATAGGGGAGGGGGAGACATGTGGGACAAGGGGGCCACATGTTAACTTGCTGATGCTACACTAAGGATTGCAAATATAGACTTGCATAGGTTGCTAGCTTAAGTTGCAGAAACTAAGAATGAGACATGGTGTAATTGTCTGGTCAAACTGAACACTTGTGACAGCTTGTGGTTTCTGTGCATAAAGGAGAGCCACCAGCCTACCTCCAACACTGGCTCTTCTTGAAGTGATTCAAAGGGTCAGTCTCTTTGCTATAGCAAATAAACAGCATATCTGAGCTACTGAACTTCTGGCTGTTGTCTCCGTCATTGTAAGTTTACTAATTACTGATTCCCGCCGTAACAACATCATGGGGGTGAGAGAGCAAGGGGGTGCTTTGAGCCATGTCATCCTAAAGCACCCCATTCATCCATGCTACAGACTCTGTCACTAGGAGCCACTCCCTCAAGATTAAGCTGGTTCCAGGGGTCAATTCTTTTAAGTTATTCAATAGTATGTAGTAATGGATGAATGCAGAACCTTAACCCAATATTATTATTCCTATGGCAGGATTTACATATGCATAAACACCATAGTTTACAGCGCTACACGGTGATTCTCATCCCAGTATCCTTAATCCTCACTTACTTGGACCGTATCTCCCTTCATTAGGCCTCTAAGATCATCCAGAGGGGCCCTTCTCTCTATTCCATCATGATCTCAGGCTTGTTTTGTGGGGAAAAGGGAGAGGGCCTTCTTGGTGACTGCTCTCAGACTTCGGAACTCCCTCCCAAGAGAGGCCAGGATGGCCTTCCCTGTTCTCCTTTTGGCGGCAGGTTAAAAATCTTTTGGGGCCATCCGGCTTTTTCAGACTTATGAGAGTGGGACTTTA
>NW_024833052.1:0-1323 GCF_019175285.1 Sceloporus undulatus
GATTTTGTAACACCATATATAGGAACTGCATTTTGGGAAGGGGAAAAAGTTGTAATCTCCCCCCCCCCAAAAAAAAAAACCCTGTTTGGAACATCATTTCATGAATCATAGGAGTTTATCACATGGGGCTTGTAGAATGGGAACGGAGCAAAATGAAAGGGGGCGGGAAGGGAACGGAATGGGGAAAGAATGCATTCCGTTCCTCATTCGTCCCACAGAAGCCGATTTTCAAGAACGATTCTGAACAGTTCTTCAAAAAAGCTCCTCACCTCCATGCATCAGCAGCAGAATGGAAGGGAGATGAGCAATGGTCCTTCCTATTCTGGCTTCCCCCAGGCTTCTGGTGTTATGTATGCTAAGGTGGAGCCAAGAAAGGATCATGCAGGGCTTTAGCCTCCTTGGTCTTTGTTCTTCTCCCTCCATCCTATTCTGATGTTATGTGGAGAGTGGCTGTGAGAGGACATCAAGACAGAATCATCAGAAAACTGGCCAAGGATTGGCTATGCTTCAGCCTTGTGACCTGTGGTCAAAAAGCCAATTTATGACAATGCAGATATCATCATTGTACATTTGGTATCGGAATACAGCTTACAAAAGTTCTTCTCACTGGACTGTCCCCTGTCACTCTTCTGGCATGGTGAGACAAGAAATAGCTGAATGTGGAATGGGGATGAGGATGGGAGGAAAAGAAGAAAGAGTCTGATATTTCTCCTTATCTGAATTTTTGGATAGCCCCCAAACCCATTTATTGTTATTCTTTAAAATGTTCGAATATTATTTCTGTTCCTAACTGGTACTCCTCAAAGGATCAGATGTCACTATGTGATCTCTGTCTGCAAAAAAATCTAAAATTCTCTAAAATCCAAATATATCCAAATAGTTACATGTTAGCGTGATCAAAAACACAAAATAAAACACCTTAAGGAAAACATTTTTAGAAGACAAGATAAAAGAGAAAGGAGCTTCATCATCCCCATATTTTTTTAGCAAGCTTAAAATGTTTTTGTATCCTCCCAATCCTATTTAGTGCACCCTTCTTTACATGTTCAGAGTAAATTATACTACTTTCAGTGTTAATATTTCTCCTGAATTTTAGTCAGGCGTTGTTTTCTAACCCTCCTTGTTTTCCCCCTGCTCAAAGTCCAAACTCACTGTTTTCATAATCTTCATATATATTCAACAGCTTCTGAAAAATTAGGATTCTAATTGGGAACATGGATGGGAGAAAAGGTCACAGATACAATCATACATACTAAAGCAATGATGTACATGACAGAGTCTCCAACGATATCATTTTTTCTATTTCCAAAGTTCAGGCTTTTT
>NW_024833053.1:0-1323 GCF_019175285.1 Sceloporus undulatus
TTTTCTAAAGAGCCAGCTTGCTGTAGTGATTTGAGCCTTGGACTAGGACACTAGAGAACAGGGTTCAAATTCCCACTTAGCCACATAAACCTCCTCCAAAGAAATCTGGCTAAAAACAAAACAAAACAACAACAACAACAACAATAAGTTTTATTTATAGATCGCTATTCCGCAAGAATCATAGCGGTGTACAGTAAAAATTGCAATACAAAATTAGCCCCTACCCACCCCTCACTCCCTCCAGGCTGAATGATGACAGTTGGCCGTCTGTGGTAGGATCACCTTAGAGTCACCATAAGTTGGACTTAAAGGCTTGAAGGCACTTAGAGCTGATATTTCCCACTTCTTTCCACAGCCCATTTGGGACCACCATCATCTTCTCTCCCCCCCCCCCCCAGCCACCTTTTAAGATTGGGAACAATATTCAACACCTTCCAGGTGGCTGGAGCCTCCAAGAATTCTCAAAGATTGTTAAAAATGGCTCTGGTTTTATAACTCCCAGTTCTTTTACCTCTCTTGGATGCAATTCATCCAGCTCTGGAGAAGAGTAGACTGGCAAAGGGCAAATGTTTTGTCCATCTTCAAAAAGGTAAAAAAAAAAAAAAGACCTGAGCAACTACCAACCAGTCAACTTAATATCAATACCAGGAATGGTTCCAGAACAGATAATTAAACTGTCAATCTCTGCACACATAGAAATGATGCTCTAATTACTAAGAGCTAGCATGGATATTCCAAAACGAGTACAGTCTGCCCTCCGTATCTGCGGACTTGCCATCCATGGATTTGAGCATCCGTGGATGGCAAGCCCGTGGCAGGAGGCAGGAGAACATGCATGGAAGATGAGGAGGAAGAGGAAGAGGCAAGAAGAGGCAGTGGCAGGTTCAAACAGGAGAAGGAAGAAGGAGGAAGTGGGAAGAGGGGGAGGAGGAAGAGGAGGCACCCCACTGCCACCCGCCATAGTGAGAGGGGCAAGGCAGGTTTCAGGGGCCCTTGAGTGGCAAAGAAGAGGTGGAAGAAAGAAGAGAAGGAGGGAGGAGAAAGAGTGGTGGCTGCGCCACCATTCAGGACAATGGGACTTGAGCATTTGTGGATTTTGGTATCTGCATGGGGATCCGGAACAGAAGGGCAGCTATGAAGGAACAAGACAAGATCCTGAAGTGTAAAGATATATACCGTAATTGAATACTAAAGTCCATGCCATCATATCTCCCAGTTCTATGTATGTCCGTAAAAGCTGGACAGTGAAGAAAGCTCATAGGAAGAAAATCATCTCTTCTGAAATGTGGTGCTGGAGAAGAGTTCTGTGGGTACTGTGGATTT
>NW_024833054.1:0-1323 GCF_019175285.1 Sceloporus undulatus
TGGCCTTGGACCACAGAACTCAGCCACACAACAGTTTTCGTTAACATTATGGCTTAACAATATATATATAGCTATCTAGACTATAAAACTCTATCAATCTCCACATAATATGATACCATATGAAAATATAATTAGCACAAACCCATAGCAACATAATACAATATAAAAATATCCATCACTCTCTAGGTTCCCTCTCCTTTTCCAGAGACAGTCTTTTAAACTCAAGCCTCTGTTAGAAGGTTGATTCCCACACATTCCAATGCTAGCAAAGAAGCACATTCTTTAGCCATGATCTCTCTCCCTGTTTCTAGTATCTTCTATGAAAGCACATATTAAAACATATTATTTTAACCCACCATAAATCCCATCTATCTTAATTCTACTCTAAACCTAAATCTATAACCCTTATGGCATGAATTCATAAATGAATAAATGCATGAATAAAGGGATTCATGACATATTGTGACTTCAGGCTAGTGCTCCTTACCTGAATGAGACTGTCCCATTGCGACCTCAGGCTGATGCTCCTTGCCTGCAGCAATGAGATGGGACCATTGTGAATTTAGGCTAATCTTGCTTACCTGAAGGTTTGAGACATCACCATTGGAACCTGAGGCTTATGCTGCTTACCTGAAGGATTGAGACTGACCCATTGTGACCTCAGGCTGATTATTCTTACCTGAAGGATTCAGACTGGCTCAATTTGAACTCAGGCTCATGCCCCTTGCATGAAGGATTGATACTGGCCCAGTGTGACTTCACACTCATGCTCCTTGCCTGAAAGACTGACACTGGCCCATTGTGACTTTATGCTGATGTTCTTTGCCTGAATGATTGAGACAGGAGAATTTTCACTTCAGACTGGTGCTCCATAACCTGAAGGATTGAGACTGACCCATAGAAACCTCAGGCTGATTCTCCTTGCCTGAAGGATTGAGATAAGACTATTGTGACATCAGGCTGATGCTCCTTTCCTGAAGATTGAGACTGGCCCATTGTGATCTCAGCCTTAAATTCCTTGCCTGAAAGGTTGAGACGGGAGAATTGTCACTTCAGACTGGTGCTGTATACCTGAAGGATTGAGATTGGCCCATTGCTTGTCAGAACTAGTGTATAAGAGTTCTGTCATAAAAGGTAAAAATATTAGGGTTTGGTAATTACGGCCTGTTACAGATTTGCAAAATAAAGCTGCTTCGGGTCTCTTTGGAGGTATGCTATTTAAATGATGCATGGGTCCTAAGAGTCTGGAGGTCGCTCCAAAGCCACACACCATTCCTAAGCACTGGAGTGCTGCTTTGGTGCAGCTTCCAGATTCTTAGGATG
>NW_024833055.1:0-1323 GCF_019175285.1 Sceloporus undulatus
TTATAGGGATATTTGTGCCAAGAGTCCTGAGGCTGGCTGACTGTAAAGGTAGTGAGGAAAAAAGTTATAGCAATATGCTCTTGAGCTGGTTCTAAGGACCATTTTGCACTGATTGTGAAAATGCCTCACCCCCTTTTAAACACATAATATACTGTTTACATGCAATACATCTTTTACCATGGATTCTACCAACAGCATTCTCACTTGTGGGGACAGCATAGATCTTGAAAGCTCCATAACATGTGCTTTGTCATCTGCAGTCAGAGCATGGGAAAGTTGCTTTTGGAGTCTATACCTTCCACTTTTTTGCCATGATAGCTGGTGGGGGGGGGCAGTTCTGTGAGATACTCCAACACAATATCTTTTCTATGCTGACAATATAATAATAATAATAATAATAATAATAATAATAATAATAATAATAATGTTTATTTATATACCGCTTTTCCAAATTAGATCAAAGCGGTGTACAACAGGAAGTACAATACAAAGTAAAAAAAAAACATAACAGGCCTCTCTCCCCCTCAAGATGGTGGTCGGAAGGAGGGCTTTTTCTTCTTACAGGCAGGCAGTTGGAGCTAGCCTGCCTCTCTCCCCCCAAGATGGTGGCTGAAGGGAGGGCTTGTCTTCTTCAGGCAGGCAGTTGGAGCTAGCCTGCCTCTCTCCCCTCAATTAATTAAGTTCTCCCTATATAGGACTTACTCATGGGTGGTGAGGTCAGTTATAGCATGCCCTCTGCTGTGTCATGAGAAAATTAGAAAAGCTGGTGATACTGAGTGAGCTGCTATTTCTTAAAACCTTTTCCATTGAAGTCTATGAGACATAACCTTATGCTAGTTGTGTTAATAATGTAAAGTTGCAGATTGTGAGGCATGGCTAAAGAGGCTGTCTATTTATTTATTTGTTTATTTAAAGTCTTTCTTCTCTCAAGTCACAAGGGCTCCTGTGGTGCTGAGAGAATAAAAACCAATTAATACAGAGATAAAATCATTTTTAAAACATGTTGAAATACTCTTTAAATGCCTAAAAGAATTCTGAAAACAATCCTAAACTGTGTACACAGGGAGGAAAAGAAATATTCCCACTCTATTCCAACATTGATCTGTTGAGAGAACACACAGGGCCAGTCTGTGCTCCAGAGCAATTCTCTGTAGTAAAAAGATTCCCTGTTTGCCCCAAATCAGGCCAGAAAATCCAGATAATCCCCTGGGTGTATGGAGTGCATGCTGGTGTGAGGACAGGATGAGGAGCATTGTCAGGCAGGTGGAAGAGGTCAGGAGGAGTCACCCTGGATTGTGTGAGACGCTGACCCAGGGGAGTGTG
>NW_024833056.1:0-1323 GCF_019175285.1 Sceloporus undulatus
CATCTCCAAGTTCAGTTACACCCACTTCTTGATAGTGTATGACATTTCCTATTTCAGAAGGAGTAGGGAACTGCCTATGGGGCCCTATCTCCCCAACCCCCGAAGCTCCCAGATCCAATTTAAACATATTAGTGACATATGATTCCAAAGAAAATAAGCAGGAAAGAAAGCAAGCAGAAAGGGAAGAAAAAGAAGAGAAAGTACATGGTGTATGAATAAAGGTTAGCATATACACTAGGAGCCAATGTAGTGTAATGTTGGACTAGGACTCCTGGGGACCAGAGATCAAATGTCTGCTGGAGATGGAAACAACAACAATTATTTTTATTATAGTCCAGAGACCCAGCAAAATCCACAACATATAAAATGGAAACCCACGGGATGACCTTGGGTATTCTCTCAGCCTTTGAGGAAAACAATGGCAACCACCCTCTGAACAAATCTTGACAAGAAAACCCTGTTATAGCTTCTCCTTACAATTATTGTACAACTTGAAGGCACACCACTACATTGATATAAGCAGAGCATTTTTTTTTTAAATGTGGTAGTTTCCTTGCCTCTCAAATATCACCCAATTGCAATGATCAATTTTTGAGCCACTTCCCAGACCCAGAAATGAGGCAGTGTTACTTCCAGTCATGCCAGAAATGAATGTGAAAGGAGGCCATGCAGGGAGGGATAAAATGATCCTGCCCCTCTGCAGTTGCTCACACTTGTATTTTAGCATCTTTGATAGCATTGTAGCTTCAACATCTCTTCATCCACCATCTTCATACAGCATCTATTCTAGGGCAAAATAGTTCGCAATATCATTCTTTCTAATGTTCTGCCAATATCTCCTTTCCTCTAATACATGTTTGAAGGAGAGATATGTGCAATTATGCTGACACATGTGACTACATGCCTACAGGAATCAATAGTAGTAGAGACCACTAGTTAGGGTTCCCTGATGTATTCCCTCATGGACCTAAATCCACTTCACCCGATTAGAGTAGACCCACTGAATCAATGGAAACTTGGTAAATCAGCACCTAGGTACGTTCCATTGGCTCTATGGATCTACAGTAACTGGGACTAACAAATGGATTTAAACCTTTGTTGTATCAGCTTTCTTGACTCCTTATATATATACTGACACTTTTAGATTTGACATCATTTATTTCCTCATATCTCTTCCTTCTCCCAATCTTTTATTCCAATGGCCAAAATAGCAGATTTAATTATTTTTACTCCAATGTAAAAATAATGATGTGCATTATTATAATACACATCATTATAAAGATGGCTTTTCCTGATGTTTTCGAACACTAGCTTACATGGATA
>NW_024833057.1:0-1323 GCF_019175285.1 Sceloporus undulatus
CTACAGACCGGTCTCATTATTGCCATTTTTGGGTAAGGTGATCGAGACAGCGGCTGCCTTCCAACTCCAAGCAGTTTTGGATGAAACCAATTATCTGGACCCATTTCAAACTGGCTTCAGAGCGGGATATGGAGTTGAGACTGCCATGGTTGCCTTAGTCGATGATCTCTGTCTGGGCATCAACCGGGAAAGTGTGACCCTGTTGGTGCTCTTGGACATCTCAATGGCTTTCGATACCATTGATCACGGTATCCTTCTGGAACGCCTGAGGGAGTTGGGCATCGGGGGCACTGCACTCCAGTGGTTCCGATCCTACCTCTTGGGCAGATTCCAGATGGTGCAGTTGGGGGACACTTGCTCCTCTAAGAGGGAACTAACATCTGGTGTCCCTCAGGGAGCTATTTTGTCCCCCACTTTGTTTAACATTTACATGAAACCACTGGGAGAGATCATCCGGAAACACGGGGCGTGGTGTTATCAGTACGCTGATGACACCCAAATATGCTTCTCTGTGCCTCCGACTGATGCAGTGACTAAGGATGGCGTCTCTCCTCTGAATGCCTGCCTGGAATTGGTAACGGGCTGGATGAGGGAAAACAAACTCAGTCTGAATCCAGAGAAAATGGAAGTACTGGTGATAGGTTCCCCAGGCCCGGGGAAGGAAATTTATCCACCTGTCCTAAATGGGGTCACACTTCCCCTGAAGCAGAAGTTCACAGTTTAGGAGTACTTCTGGACTCGTCCCTGCAGTTGACATCTCAAGTAGATGCGACGGTCAGAAGTGCTTGCTATCAACTTCGGTTGATATGTCAACTGCGACCCTAACTGGCCCAAAGGGACCTTGAAACTGATATATGCACTGGTAACCTCTCGCTTACATTTCTGCAATGCGCTCTACATGGGGCTACCCATGTATCAAGCCCGGAAGCTTCAGTTAGTACAAAACATGGCAGCCAGACTGGTCACCAATGCATCCAGGTTTGACCATATAACACCTATCTTGAAAGATCTTCACTGGCTGCCCATTCGCTTCCGAGCACAATACAAGGTGTTGGTTATTACCTATAAAGCCCTACATGGCTTGGGCCCGAGTTACTTGAGGGACCACATCTCCCCATATAATCCGCCGCACACGCTCAGAACATCTGGGAAGAATCTGTTGGAAACTCCATCCTCCAAATATGTTTCCACATCCCAGATGACCTTTTCAGTGGGGGCCCCGCGGATTTGGAATAGTCTTCCCGAGGAGCTCCGTCTCAACGACCCCCCAGAAACATTTAAAAAGAGGCTTAAAACCTTTCTTTTTTGTCAAGCCTTCCCCCC
>NW_024833058.1:0-1323 GCF_019175285.1 Sceloporus undulatus
ACAGTAGTTGGCAGCAATGGTTTTGCTATGAGTGAAAAAGATCTGATCAGGAAGGCTTTGAATTGAGTTATGTGGCAGAGGGCAAGAGTTCATCAAGTGCTGGAGATAATAGCCCAAATGTTATACAGCGAACAATGCAAATAGCACAAGAACCAAACAGAAGGACTAAAAACATTTTTAAAGGTAGATAGGGGGAATGGCCCATGGTCTTAGATGTCTGTATACTAATGCTCAGAGCTTGGGAAATAAACAGGATGAACTTGAACTCTTACCACAGCAAAGCAAATATTATATACTGTAACAGGCATCACTGAAACCTGGTTGGATGGTCTCATGACTGGAATGTAGTAATAGAAAGGTAAAACCTATTTCAGAGAAATAGACCAAACAGAAAGGGAGGGAAAGTAGCATTATACATTGAGGATATGTACACCTGTGAACAGATTCAGGACTTAAATCCAGGAAGCCACATTGAGAGTATCAAGGTATCTAAAAAGCCAGGAAGGATGTCTAAAGAATTTTTAACTGAGCTAACACTCAGTAAAAGGAATATGTACAAGAAATGAGAAATGTGGGAGGGGGGAATCACCAAAGAAGAATACCCAGCTTGCATAGGGAGAAAATCAGAAAAATTAGAAGATAGAATGAGCTCAGGTTTCCTAGAGGTTAAAAACAATAAAAAGGGTCTTTTTGGTTATGTCTATAGCAAAAGGAATAACAAGGGAATAGTAGGGTCTCTGCATGGAGAAGGAATGCTAACAGAGAACAGAGAAAAGGCAGACAACTCAACACATTCCTTGCCTTGGTCTTGTCCCAAAAAGAGAACAGTGCTCAATCTGGGAGTTGTACAGGAATACCTGGTTATTCTAAATAAATTCAACTCTTCAGAGCCAGATAAACTACATCCAAATCAACAGCAAAGGAGCAAAAAGCAACTCCTTGGGAGGAACTTTTTGGGTAGCATTGGGGCTCTACAGACTGACCCCATAGAGAGGCATCTTGCTACACCTTTCAGCACCGGACTGGGGCAGCAGCCACAGCACGCCATGGCCCTGATCTGGCAGTTTGCTACTCTAAGGGGCCATTCTCACTGGCACCTTTGTGCTGGAAGGAACTGGGAAGTCTCTCCCTCCCCGGATCCCTCTGGAAGCAAGTGCTGACTACCAATCAGGGGCATTTTAACCCGAATGCCCTCTTGGAAGAAATCAGGCTTAAGGTGAAGGTGCCTGGCTGTCAATCAAATTAGTTCCACGATGGTCATAGGTGACATTTGCAGCACTCATTGGGGCATCAGAAGTGTGCTTTCCGCCCCTCCTTTTTTTT
>NW_024833059.1:0-699 GCF_019175285.1 Sceloporus undulatus
GGTGTTGTTAAGGTTTGGAAATACTGTTTCCAACTTTGGGGCCCTTTCATCCTCCATTTTGGGTTCCATGAAGGCCTCAAACTGCTATCTGCCAAATGCTGAGGGAGAGGCAGCCATTTTGTGTTCTGGTTGTGACTGTGGGGAATAATGTTCCAGAACCTTCTCTGAGGCTTCAGTTGAACAGAGGCCTCTCTTTCTCTCCTGAGGCTCCAGAGAGAGAAGGAGGACAGGCTCCTTGGGCCAAAAGGAAGGAAGTGTGTCTCTTTTTTGAGAGGGTTTTCTTATTACAAAGCTCTGCTCCTTCTGGGGAACATGGGTTTTAAAAGGGATCAGAAATGGGGAGGATAGCATTAACACAAGCCTTATTCTTCTTCTTCACAAACATTGGGCTTTGGCTCCTAAGAGGAGGCTTGTCCCCCCAAAAAGGCCAAAAGGAGCTCCTTTGGGAGGTTTTAAAAGTCTCATCAGTTTCTTATTAAGAGATTTTCACTCAAGAAGGAAGACATCTCGAATGACCAAATAAAAATAGAAAGAAACAAGAACAACAAAAATAGGGATTACAGACTAAAACAAACTACCGTATTTTTAAAAAGGAAAACTATTATTTGGAGAGTAAAAACAAGACTTAGGTGCTTCTATTCTTTTACCACCAATTTAGGCTGTATCTGCTCTACAGAAATAATCCAGTTCAAAACCACT
>NW_024833059.1:799-1323 GCF_019175285.1 Sceloporus undulatus
GCCATCTCAAATGACCAAATAAAAATAGAAAGAAACAAGAACAACAAAAATAGGGATTACAGACTAAAACAAACTACCGTATTTTTAAAAAGGAAAACTATTATTTGGAGGATAAAAACAAGACTTGGGTGCTTCTATTCTTTTACCACCAATTTAGGCTGTATCTGCTCTACAGAAATAATCCAGTTCAAAACCACTTTAACTCTCCTGGCTCCGTCCTGTGGAATCCTGGGATTTGTAGTTCTTTGTGGCAGAGAAGGCTAAGTATCCCAAAGGTAAAATCCCAAGATTCCATAGCACTGAGCAGTTAAAGCTGTCAAAGTGCCTTATTTCTATAGTGCCAATGCAGCCTTCTTTGGAAAGGGGATGGTGCTGGGGGTAAGCACTGGGGACCTCTGGACATTTCAGCAGATGATTTATTGATGATGCAGTCAGTTCACATCTAGCTTCGGGGACATAGCCAAGGCCCTTTCAAATTCCCCATCCCCTCATCATTCACCACTCTAACAGGGCATGGAGTAACT
>NW_024833060.1:0-1323 GCF_019175285.1 Sceloporus undulatus
TATTCACAAACATTGGGCTTTGGCTACTATCCCTGTTTTTAATAACTGTTTCAATAACTATCCAATAATTTAATGGTATTTTATTTTGGATGGGAGTGTTAGGGTTCAGAGATCATGAAATGTTTTTATTGTATTGTATGGATATATTTTATTGTAAGCTGCTAAATGGTGGCCATTCTTGTGTAGTATTTGTCTTGTGATTAACTCCCACAACAGCCTTGTAAGGTAGGCTTCATAGGCTCCTAGAGCTGGAAGGGAGCCCCCAAGGGCCATCCATTCAGCCCCATTCTGCCCTCCAAGTCCTCCGAAGAGATGGCTATCCAGCCAGAGACTCTTCCAATGATCTTTGAGGCAGCGTCTCCCATAGATTTGCTCAAAGGTCATGGGGCCCACAGTCCCATGGGAATCTGTTCTTTCCACCCCACTTTGGGAAAGGAGACCCCCCTCAGCCCCCTGGACTATTTACTACCAGGAGTTACTATGGCTGGGACTGAGAGGAGTTTCCTAGGCATTGTCACCTTCTGCCCTCCATGGCCATTGGCACTGACCTTTTCCCCATTGCCTTCCCTCCCTCAGCCCTTGGACCTCCTCCTCCTTTGCACTCAGAGCAACCCTTCTCTACGGGTGAGGAGACGGACTCTGACCCAGGGAAGCTCCAGCCATAAAGGACTGCAGAAGAGGCCTTCCTGGGGCTGCAGGAATCAGGGTCTTTCTACTGAAGGTAGGCCTTTATTCCTGGAGATGAAAGAGGACCTTTTATTAAATGTTTCAGTCTAGGATTGTGTGGAAGGGTTGCAGCTGAGAGTCTGAGCCCATGCTTTGCAGGAATAAAGCCCCAAATCAGTCTGTAGCAGCATTGTCTTCCCAGAAAGTGGAAGTGAGATTTCCAGACCCCAGACACACAGTGCGCCAGTGAGTCCTTTTTATGTGGACTGTGTGTATGTGTTGTTTACTAGAGCTTTGTGAGATATTTGTTTCAATGTGTTTATATAATGAATTTACATAGGTCTTCACTTCCCAAAAATGAGCATAATCCAAGATGCAATCTTCACTCATAAACCTATACATTTATAGATTTTTGTTGTATAAGTGCAACATATTCAGCAGTGTGCATCTTTTTAAAAAATATACAAGGAAAAGTGAAGAAATTGTGATTTTGACAATAGAGCCATTCAGAAACAATGCACACAAATGTACATGCCTCAATTTCTGTGTGGCTTTAGCAAGCAGAGGAAGGAGGTACATACCTCATGCTCCTGCTATGACTGATACACACAAACACACAAATTTTGTAACTGTAAATTTGTAAACTGCTTTGATCTT
>NW_024833061.1:0-1323 GCF_019175285.1 Sceloporus undulatus
TCTAGAACATGGCGTCCTCTCTGAAGAAGACAGACATTTCTAGAACACGGCGTCCTCTCTGAAGAAGACAGACATTTCTAGAACACGGTGTCCTCTCCAAAGAAGACAGACATTTCTAGAACATGGCGTCCTCTCCGAAGAAGCCAGCCGTTTCTAGAACCCGGCGTCCTCTCTGAAGAAGACAGACATTTCTAGAACACGGTGTCCTCTCCAAAGAAGACAGACATTTCTAGAACACGGCGTCCTCTCTGAAGAAGACAGACATTTCTAGAGCCTGAAAACCCCCCAAAAAACTATAGTTTTATTTCCTGACCTCTCAGAGCCACCAAGGGACCCTGAAGGAACCCCTTTTGCAGCCAGAGGCTCTGGGTTGGAAGGGGTCCCCCTAAAAGCCCTTCCAGGCCACAGATATGAGACGGCAAGGCCAAATATCCCAGGGCCAAACACCCGAGCTTTGCTTCCCCAGTTGCAAGAGAAACAACATTTCGCACACAGCTGAACCTTTCTGTGCCAAAGCAGGCACTTTTGGGTGGCACACACTCACCGTTCGGTGGATTCTGGAGCTGTTCCAATGTGGAAAGCGTTGCCTGGGTCCACTGAGGCCGAGGCCCCAGACAGGATCCCTTCTTATGCCCCCAGAGAGGGGTTCCCACCAGATCCCTCCATTCCCTGGGCTCCAGGTGTGGCCCTTGCTCTGCCCAGGTGCTTCATGTACTTCTGCTTATCTGCAAGCTCACCTGGGGAATGGTTTCTGCCCCTCCGCCTTCCCTCGCACCCGCCTCCTTGCCTCCTGGGCCAGGCATGATGGGACTTGTGGCTCTGGGCTTGCAGCCACCTGCTCAGCCTCTCACATTCCTGTTCCAGGCAATGCAAGCATCCTCCACTCCTGCATTCCTCCAAATCTGCTCCTCTTCCCCACAACGCTGGCTGAGCACCAGTTTGCCCACCTGGTGCACTCCCTTGCAGACCAGTTCCTGTCTTTCTGCCATGTGCTCTCGCTTGTGGAGGCACCCGTGCGCACCTCGCCTGCCCATAGAATAACTGATACGCAAGGACAAAACGGTCCAGCCTTTTCAGAGTGGTCAAGGCAGGGGGGGAATTGAGGGGGGCAACCAGTATTCCCACCATCTTTCCCACTGGCCAAGCTGGCAGGGACTGGTAGGAACTGGGAGAGCTGGTGGCGGTGCTGGTCAGAGGGCTCTGGGAGCCCCCCAAAATCTGACTTTTCCAGACTCTGGTCATGGAGAAGTAGCAGACCCCATTTCCAGTCGAAAGCGATTTTGAGATAAGAACAATAATATCAGCAGCAGCAACAGCAACCGT
>NW_024833062.1:0-608 GCF_019175285.1 Sceloporus undulatus
CTAAGATCAAATGGGCATTGATGCCTTCAAAGTTTTTAGGCCAAATATACCTACACTACAAGCGAATTCCCACAACTCTTGTGCAGCTGCTGGGTCTTCCCAGATACAGACACATCTTGGAAATCCTTGAGTGAAAGGGCAATAGATAGCATTAAGGAGAGCATCACTTTCATCAGCCCCAACATGGAGCCCTAAGCCTCTTCCTCATGGACTGAAGATAGACAAAATAGAATGGGAAATGGCCATAATATAGCCATAGTTCAGCATGTTTCTATTTCATTAACTTCAAAACGAATCATTAATGATGCATTTAGGGCCTATAATTCTATGTGTACTAATCTTGGAGAAGAATGTGTCCCCAAAGGAATCAATAGGATCCTTAACTGGATCATACAAAATAAATCTCTCTTACAATGCAACCATTTTCATTTCCTAGCAGCCACTCAGGCATCTTATAAATTCAACATGTTTAATTTAAAAACAGCATCAAAGAGGGAGAGAGGGGGCAAACCCGACTTCGAAAGACCCATTTAGGATTAGGACAATTAAAGGAGCCCTTATATATCACTTATAATAGTATTATAATAGCTATTGCCTCCACCTTTTTT
>NW_024833062.1:708-1323 GCF_019175285.1 Sceloporus undulatus
CCCAAAGGAATCAATAGGATCCTTAACTGGATCATACAAAATAAATCTCTCTTACAATGCAACCATTTTCATTTCCTAGCAGCCACTCAGGCATCTTAAAATTCAACATGTTTAATTTAAAAACAGCATCAAAGAGGGAGAGAGGGGGCAAACCCGACTTCGAAAGACCCATTTAGCATTAGAACAATTAAGGGAGCTCTTATATATCACTTATAATAGTATTATAATAGCTATTGCCTCCACCTTTTTTCCATTCTGATCTCAATCCACAATAATTTAATTGTGTGTGCGTGTGTATGTATATGTCTATATGCATGTGTGTGTGTATGTATGATCTTACAATACTGTACCCCAAGCATCTGAAAAAGGCTGTATCTGCACTGCAGAAATAATCCAGTTTGTCACCACTTCGACTACCATGGCTCAGTGCTACGGAATCCTGGGAACTGTAGTTTCTTGTGGCACCAGAGCTCTCTGACAGAGAAGGCTAACACAAAACTCACAAAACTACAATTCCCAGAATCCCATAGCACTGAGCCAGGGCAGTTAAAGTGGTGTCAGATTAGATGATTTCTGCAGTGCAGATGCAGCTGAAATGAATCACAACCCACAGAA
>NW_024833063.1:0-1323 GCF_019175285.1 Sceloporus undulatus
AAAACCCTGTTTGCTCAGTAGAGAGATTTGCATTCCTCCATCTGGCCCCATCCAGTGGACTAGAAACCCCCACTGACCCTTTCTCCCCCAGCCTCTCCTTGTAACACAACTTACTCCTGGAACGTCTTGTGAGTCTCAGCATGGAGAATGGATTCACATGTGACATCAAGTAAGGCGTTCGAGATGAAGGGTACCCACGGCTCCAGTGTATCATCATCTGTGATGACATTTGTGATTAACTCAATGGCTTTGATCGCCCTCAGCTGAGTTGAGAAAGAAATTCTGGTCTCAATAAAAGGACAACACTTGCAAACAATAAGGAAAGAGATCGAGGGTCACCCGGTCCTCCTCCCTAACTGCCAAAGACAAGGTGCAGATGGGAAGACTTTGAATTTGCTCCGTATGGAGCAACCATGGGAAGGTCAGCAGGAAAGACCCCTTCTGGATGATGTCCCTACCTTCCTCAACCAGGAGGATTCCTTCACCTCGGCCATGAGAAATAGCAGCGCATGCTCCAGGTCGCAATACGAAGAAGTGATGACTTCAAGCAGGAGCTTATCACAGCTGCTATCAAGAGAAACAGGAAAGGAGACACAAGTCGCATGCTTACTGGACTTCCTGCCCCAAAGAGGGAACATAGGCTCAGGGCCCCAGGGATGCGTGGGAGACTAAGAGGCAATCCGCCTACCTTTTGGGTGACTCTAAAAAGTGATTGAGGATGAGTTCTAAATCACACTGAGCCACAATGTCTGCAAATAACTCAGTAATTGTAGGGTTCAGATGGCAGAACCACTCACAAAGAGGAGACAGAGCCTTCTTTCTCTGGGGAGAGGGTGGAAATTAGGTAACTGCCCCCTTCAAAGGCTCCATTCGCACACTTGAAACGTAGGACGTGTCCTGGAAGGTGTTATGGCCACCCTGCTCAATGGGCCTCTTTGTCATGCTCATAAAGAAAGACCTTTTCAGATTCCTCCTGCTCAAGAGGTGGAAATGCTGGAAAAGGAGGAGGTAGACAGGATCCTTCCCTGCCTGACCACAGCTCATGCTCCCTTCTGAAGACTCTTTTGGGCACTCTTCTGTGGGTCCAGAAGGGCAACAGATGTATAAATACATACAGTCGGCCGTTCTTATACATTGATTTTTTCTACAAGGATACACGACTTGAACATATTCCAATAAAGTACAACTTCCAGAGAGCAAACCTTGATTTGGGATTTTATAGAAGGGACACCATTTTGAATGGGACTTGAGCATCCCTAGATTTTGTTATCCACAAGGGATGCTAGAACCAAACCCCAGCGGATAACAAGGTCCAACTCTGTG
>NW_024833064.1:0-1323 GCF_019175285.1 Sceloporus undulatus
TTGTTCCACATTTTGTCCCTGGTAAAAGTGGACAATTATGGCAACCCAGAATTGAGCAGAAGGGGGTCAGCGCTTCCAGGGCAGATTAAACTCTTGCCTTTCACCATACACACACACACACACACGTACAGTAAGCCCTTCTTATACATGGATATTTTATCCACGGATTCTAGCATCCACGGTTTGAAAATGTTCAAAAAAGGTATACATTTCAAACATCAAACCTTGATTTTCCATTTTTTTTAAGGGACACCATTTTGCTATGTCATTATATTTAATGGGACTTGAGCATCCACAGATTTTGTTATCCATGGAGATCTTGGAACCAAACCCCAGCATTAAAATACAATACTTACATTGACCTATGGATAAGTCCACTCAGGTTTTTGGGGTCAATTTTTGGACTAACATTTCTAGACTTATACATGAGTTTATAGAATTGTCCCTCCATCACCCCAGGCTTGCTTCAAATCCCTGGCTAAATCCATAAACTGAGCATATAGCAGGGCATCTCCCATTCACATCTGTGTCTTCAGATCATTTATTATTGCATGGGAAAGAGGAGTGGGCCATGAGGCCAGATGTGTGCGATCTGGTGTCATCCTCCAGAGAGCTGTTGAAATTACCCTGGCTCTGTAAGAATATGTTTGATATTTAGTTGGTTTCTCAGTAGAACAACCTAATATCAAACATATCAGACAGAAGCAGGGAAGGTGGTCGAAGGTCAGGGATCTCCAATGGACCCATCCCAGGATCTGCAGGAGTAAAGAGAAAGCAAAGGGAAGCTTGAGGTCACATTAATCTACATTGAAACATGCGCACGTTTGGTGCATTAATTCACATTTCCAACATGGGTAACTGCTCAGAGAGATCCAGCAAGTGATCCAGTTCTGGATTATTTGAAGAGACCCAATGTAACAAACCGCCTTTCTTATTGTGCCATCCAATTATGTGAAGGCCCCGTCTAGTCAACCTTCACACTAACGCTGCCACCAAATTATGTGATGCACACCCAAACCACAATCTTTTTCTTATGATGGGAGTTTTTATCCCACCGCTGCCACCCGCGTTTTGTATTGTGAGTAGCGTGGCATTAACTCAAGTCCAGGCGTGTCCTTCTTGAATCGAACAAATCAAACTTTATTTACAAGAAGGTTTAACAGTGTTGGTTTTAGTATGATACAGTATCTTGTTATAGTTCCCGTTGGGTTTATAAATCTTTATCTAAATCACCAGTTCCTTATAACTAAGATTCACTCACTCCTTCTATTAAGTTCCTCTTTTAAAATTAGACCTAACCGTCACCAAAGCTAACACTATCCC
>NW_024833065.1:0-1323 GCF_019175285.1 Sceloporus undulatus
AGCGCCGAGGTTTTTTCGTAACCCGAAAAAACCTTCGTAAGCCGAAACAATAAATCCCTATGGGATTTTTTCGTATCCCGAAAAATTCGTAAGCTGGGTAATTCGTATCCCGGGGTACCACTGCTATTTAAATGATGCATGGGTCTGAAGAGTCCGGAGGTTGTGCCAAAGCCACACTCCATTCCTAAGCACTGGAGTGCAGCTTTGGTGCGGCTTCTGGATTCTTAGGACCCATGCATCATTTAAATAGCATACCTCCAAAGAGACCCGAAGCAGCTTTATTTTGGCAGTCTGTAACAGGCCATGAATTCTCATAATGTGGCTGAAGCATGACAGCCTCAATTTAGTCATCTTGGCTTCCAGGGAGAGTTCAGGTTTAATTTGTTCTAAAACTCAGTTGTTTGTCTTTTTGGTCATTCATGGTATCCTCAGCACTCTTCACGAGCACCACAGTTCATTAATTAATTTTCTTCCTATTTGCTTTCTTTGTTGTCCAGCTATCACATCTGTACATGGCTTGGGTGATTTTAACTTTAGTGTTCAGCTGTATATAATTACACTTTAGGATTTTATTAAGTTCTTTCCCTTAGCTGCCCATCCCATTCCTAATCCTTTTCTGATTTCTTGACTGCAGTCTCCTTTCTTGTCAAGGCTTGATCCAAAGTATGGGAAATATTTAACTATTTCAATTTCATAGTTATCTTGGCCGAATGTATGTTTTCTGTATGTTTAACATTAGGCTTCCCTTGCACTCTCTTTGGTTTTCTTTACTGATTGTTCCAAGTCTGTGATGCTTTCAGTAGTAGTATGGCCATTTGTATATCTTAGATTATTGATGTTCCTTCCTCCTGTCTTCCTTCCTCCTCCTTTCATGTCTAAACCTCCTCTATGTATGGTATTTTCTGCATACAGGTTGAACAGAGGGAGTGAAAAAATGCAGCCCTGGCTGACCTCTTTACCAATGGGAACCATTCTATTTCTCCATTTTATGTTCTTACAGTAGCCTCTTGTCCTAAGAACAGATTTCTCATCAGGGCTATCAAATGTAGTAACACTCCTGTTTCTTTAAGAACCTTCTATAGCTTGCCATGATGTATTCAGTCAAATCTTTGCTATACTTTGCTAAACTTTGCTATTCAGCACATGCTCTGCTTAGTTCTTAGTGCTGTGTCTGTCCTAATTGGCATGGGGTCTTATTCTCTTTTTACTGCCCTCAGCCTTTCCAAGCATTAATGTACTTTTGAGTGAGTCATGCCTTTTCATGATGTGGCCAAAGTACAACTGCCTCAGTTTAATAATCTGACCATCTAGGGGGAGTCCTGG
>NW_024833066.1:0-1323 GCF_019175285.1 Sceloporus undulatus
TGATTTCATCTGAGGATGAACTAGTCTAGAGGCTTCAAAAATCACCCCAACTCCATGTAGCAGGCTATTATCAACCTGTATGAAGGCTGAGGGGTCTGAATGAACTGCTGATTAAGGAGTCACGAAATGGGACTTGGCAAGGATAGCCCTCTGGTATCTAATTTTGAGGAGAGAATCTTCTCCACAAAAAGGATCTGTCAAAGGAATACAAACTTAAATTTTAAATAGTATAGTGGGCCCTCGATATGTACTGGAGTTGGATTCAGGACTTTGCATGGATACCAGATCCATGGAAGTTGAAGTCACAGAAAATATAATGGCATAGTAAAATGGAGTCTCCTGTATAAAATAGTAAAATCACAGTTTGTTTGTTTTTTGGAATATATATATATATATATATATATATATATATTACAAGCTGTGCTAGCAGAAAAACAAGGCATAGGCACTGGGAAGTCCATTTCCCCAGCCTCAGAAGGCAGTGGACAATGGTGTTGTTTGGACCAGACCATGCCATGAAAAACCCAATCAGGGATAAGACACTCACCCACACAGCAGCTAACCTTATAACCATAAAACCATAGAATCATGGAGTTGGATGAGACCACAAGGACCATCAAGTCCAACCCCCTGCCATGCAGGAAATCACAATCAAAGCATGCTCAACAATATGCAAAAGAATTTTGTAGCTTCCTGAGACCACTAAAAGAAAGAGATTGGCAGTATGAACCTTCATGGCCTTGAGCCCAATTCATCATATGCAAGATAGACCTTGTTACAATAGGCCTATCCAAGTCAGGAAGCAGTTGAATGGCAAGCTCATCAGCAGGCATTCTTATTTAAAATGTAACTATCTAGACAAGGTAAGAGGCAATTGTGGTCTTTGTGGCAGACTCCTCAGGGCTCTGTAGGATGTCTGAATGGGATTTGAAGCAACCTCTTAGCAGAAAAAACTGACTATATTGTTTTAAAACACTCATGGAGGAAGGGGGGTTCTCCCCCCATGGAGAAGAGTCTGTTTGTCTGTTTGTTTTTGATAAGAGTTTTTCTTAACCCCCTGAATTAGTGAGAACCATCTCATGGAAGAAACTGTATTTGTTAGTTTCTTCCCTTTAACAGACATCTCTCCTATAAAAGAAGGGAAGGCAAGGGGAGCCACCTCTCCTGAGGCTGACTGAGGTTCCCTGTGTTTTATAACAGGAACATAACCCTTATGTTCATCTTATATCTTAGGCCTGTGATGGTGAACCCATGGCATGCGTGCCACGTGTGGCATGAGCCGTGGTTTCGCCAGGCACAGGGGCGAAGGAGAAGGCGGAACGG
>NW_024833067.1:0-1323 GCF_019175285.1 Sceloporus undulatus
TCATTTATGTTTTGTATATACCTTATACACATACCTTATACACATACTGTACGCAATATTTTTAATAATTTTGTGCATGAAAACATGTTTGCATACAATTAGGGATGCCATAACCCGGCGGCCCCCGTGACAAACCCGCTTTTGGGGGCCCCCTCCCGGTCCCAGTCCGGTTTGGCCCCCAGCCCCCTGGTTTGGGGCCCGCGCAGCGCCAACCCACCTTCCCCTGCCTCCCCGCGTGGCTGCGCCACCCACCTCCTCCTCCTCCTCCTCCTCCGTTCCAGGCCGTGCGGCCATGTGGAGGAGGCGAAGGAGGAGGCAGTGTGCAGGGGGAGGTGGGGAGGGTGGCGCGGGCGCGGGCAGGAGGCGCACCTCCTCCTCCTCTGTTGCAGGCCGCGCCAAGCGGAGGAGGAGGAGGCAGAGGCGCCTGCCTGGCTTGGTGTTCCCTGTGCGTGCGTACCAAGGCAGCAAGCACTGGCGGCAGTCACCCACCACCTCCTCCGCCTGGCGCGCCTCCGCGCTGGACACTTCCTTGGGCCCGGGAGGTGGAGGCAGAGGAGGAGGCTGAGGCGGAGGTAGGTGGCTGCTTGCCTCCTGCCTTGGTGCGCGGGCGGGAGCACGCCAAGGCACCCACCCACCTCCTCCTCTGCTTGGGCCTGGGCTGGGAGGCAGAGGAGGAGGAGGGAGGAAGGAAGGAAGGGAGGAGGAAGGAGGGTGGAAAAAAGGAGGAAGGGGGAAGGGGGAGGAAGGAAGGAGGGAAGAAGGAAGGGAGGAGGGAGGGAGGAAGAAGGAGGAAAGGGGAGGAAGGGAGGAAGGAGGGAAGAAGGAAGGGAGGAGGAGGAGGGAGGAAGGAAGAAGGAAGGAGGGAGGGAGGAAGGAAGGAAGGAGGAAGGGGGAGGAAGGAAGGAGGGAGGAAAGACGAAGAGGAGGAGGAGGAAGAGGATAGTGATGATGATGATATGAGCCAGCTTCTGAGGCACGACCAATGTAAGTTGCTCTGATTTTTACAAACTCATGTGCAGTGAAAAAAAACCAAAGTCCCTTGACCAAGTACACACTTCTGAGAAGTACAGTTGAATCTGAGGGCAAACCCACTTCTTGTTAAATCACCTTGACATATTCAGTGTGAAACCCAAAGAGTTGGTTATGGAATAAGCCTCTGAAATATGCAAGAGATTGCCATGTTAAGTAAAGCCATGTTCAATGCCCAAATGTGCTGTTTGGAATGGGGGGAGGGGAGTGGCCAGAAAGGGAAGTACATTTCTGTCATCTGTCTATGAATAATGCCCAAATGTCCTCCATTTTGATCATGCCTAAGAAACATGG
>NW_024833068.1:0-1323 GCF_019175285.1 Sceloporus undulatus
TCACTGCCACTGGCATGAGTGAGAGCACTGTAACTGCTCCCCAAGGTGTTTGTCTTTTTCAATATTGAAAATTTAGTATCAAATTTCCCTTTGAAAATTTAGGGTAAAGGACATGACTTGCATCTTTCTGGAGTCTATTATATTCTGTCTGACTCCCACAGTTGTATACATATGTTTTATAACCCGAGGCTTTAATTTCACTCTGTACCCCACCTGAACATACAGATTTATATCCATAAAAGTTCAGGTTAAAATAAATCCATTTAGACTTAAAGGTGCTGCCACATTGTTTCCCCCCATCCTGTCCCTTTCTCCACAACAGGAAACATTTTCTTCTTGACTCAATGATATGATGTAGTACTCAGTGGCTCAGAAATCTTAAAAGAAAAAATAAATAAAGATGTAGCTCAGTAGTATGGTATCATGCACCCTACAAAAATCATTGTGGCAAGTTAGCATTGAGACTAGGAATTGAAGAAATCCTTTTGCTACAAAAGAATAAAGCTTTAGACAGCTGATATTTTGAAATGCTTACATTCTTTAATTATGCAGCATCAAGTTAAGTATAAAAATAAAATAAAACCTTGCAGTGAAATTTAGTATCAAACTTGAAGTACAGTGGATCCTTGTTATACGCTGGGGTTTGGTTCCAAGATCTCCCGTGTATAACAAAATCCGTGTATGCTCAAGTCCCATTAAGTATAATGACATAGCAAAATGGTGTCCCTAATAAAAAATGGAACATCAAGGTAAATTTATACTTTTTTGGAACATTTTCAAACTGTGTATGCTTAAATCCGTGTATAAAAAATCTGTGTATAAGAAGGGCCGACTGTAACATAACTGATAGTGCTCAGTATTTTCTCTACCAGTGTAATGCTGTGGTGGTGAACCTATGGCATGTGAAGCCATCTCTGAGGGCACGCAGCGGCCTCAGCTGCGTGTGCTTGGCTCATTTCCTTGTTGCAGCTCGGTTTGCCTCAGGAGAACAGAGCCATGGCAAGGAGGGGTGGTGTGTGACCCTTCCGGCTGGAAGCCCTACCCCTTCTGACCGGAAGCTTTGTGGCTTCTGGCTGGAAGCCCTGCACCTTGCTATGCTATGGGATTCTGGGAACTGTAGTTTTGTGAGGTGTAATGAGGACATCCATGGGGGATTCTTGGCAAGATTTCTTCAGAGGAGGTTTGCCATTGCCTTCATCTCAGGCTGAGAGAATGTGACTTGCCTAAAGTCTTCCAGTGGGTTTCATGGCTGAGCTGGGATTTGAGCCCTGGTCTCCAGAGTCACACGCTTAAACTGCTGGCTCTCTTTGTTTTGTTATTGTG
>NW_024833069.1:0-1323 GCF_019175285.1 Sceloporus undulatus
GCCATAATAGATATATATTTTTTAATTAATTTACTTTATTTTAATCCTGCCTTTCTCCCAAAGTGGGACCCAAGGTGGCTAACATACGTAAAACACAACAATTAAAATCGTAAAAATATTAAATACAGTGGTACCCCGGGTTACGAAAATAATCCGTTCCGCGGCGCCCTTCGTAACCCGAAATCTTTCGCAAGCCGAAAATGCCATAGGCGCTAGCGCTGGAAGCCGCGATTTGGTGCGAAAAAGCGCCGAAAAGCACCAAAAATTTTTTTCGTAAGCCGGAAAAAAAAAGTAACCCGGAACAGTTTTTTCCTATGGAATTTTTTCGTATCCCGGAAATTTCGTAACGCGGTGCTTTCGTATCCCGGGGTACCACTGTATAAAAATTTAAAAATAAAATAAATATAAATATATAAAAATAAAAATAGATTTGCCTTAGGGTCATCATAATTCAGATACAACTTGAAAACACACACACACACACACACACACACACACACAGACTTGCTGTGACTCACCAATTCCAACAGAGCTCTAAAAATTGGCTTTAAAAAATGCACAAAGACTGGTCAAAGACCAACAATTAATTAGTCAACAGAACTTCATAAAGATCCGGTCAAAGACAACTACTTTACATATAAGGCTAAGTGATTAACAGAAGACAACCATTTATGGGATGAACTTTTTTTTTGTTTTGGGTCTTTACTTGCTCTTATTAAATTATTGAGAATTAGCAATCCTTTCCAAGAGATTTCCCTTTCACTATGCCCTTCCTTGAACACATCCAACTACACATTGCAGGGGAAACTCTTGAGAGATTTCAGGATTCCAATTTAGGACAATGTCGGGTCTCACTTCCTATTGTTGCCACCACCCCCATTGCTGCCGCTACCTGCCCTCTGTCTTACTCTGAGAGTGAGAATGGGTGGGAACCATGGAGAACACAAGCAATCTCACAGGGCATTTTAGCTGTAATGCATCCTCCTCTGAGGAACCCTTAAAGTCAGACATTTGTAATTGGGCAGCTCTGGGGATTGTACTGGGTTCCATGGAGCTTCTGAAGCAGTGGGGCTCCTCCCAGTGTGGGGGCAGCAGGAGTGTGCCATTTATCACCATTTATCTGGGGTGGTGGCCTGGGGTCAGCTGGTTATTTCATTGAATGGGAGAGTTGGCCTTGACTCAATCACATAAAGGATCCTTGGTTCACTAATGAAGTCCAGGAAATGTCACCAAGGAAAAGTCTTCATGCAGAAATAAGTGCAGCAGTATGTGGCATCTGGAGCTCCTTGGAGGAAAGCTTGCCAACCAAATAGATACATCATT
>NW_024833070.1:0-1323 GCF_019175285.1 Sceloporus undulatus
GAAACTCTTTGTCGTCTCTCCCGAGAGGCCTTTCCAAACAAGTTTGTGCCAAGTTCTGCCGTTCAAAGAGCGAAATCTTCCACTGGACGGACGCAGATACATACATAGCGTTGGGCACGCTTAGCACAGCTTTTAGGAGCCTGGCCAAGGCTGACAACATTTTGGAAATACCTGCAGGGTCTTTTTTTAATCTCCTGATTTCACTGTAGGCTGATAAACTGTCAGCATCTCCTTTAGGTGTGCAAGTCACGCTTTATCTGCGGTGTACCTCACTATCATCTGCTGCCAAAGGAGTCAATGCACAGGTGCAGCCCTTCCAAGATTGAGTGGGTTCCTCCACCTTTGCACTGCGGAGTAGCTTCTGGGCAAGGAAGAGTCGAGAAAATGAGGGATTGGCAATCAAATAATAATTCGGATCCCCAATGATATTTTCCTATGCTCCACAAAGGTACTAGTATTGTAGAGAAGGCAGAAACCTGTTCATATTTAGAACTTTTCTATGGTCATAGGGCATTTCTACAGCTACCCAGAGCCCCCTTTTCTTGTTCTATGTCTGGTTTTTTAGTGGCATCAGCACCAGGAGGATAGTAAAGGAAGCTTGGAGAAACACCGACTTGTGGTCTAAGGTTGCAGCAAGTAGCAATGGGATAAAGCCAGAGTTGGCAAAGAATGGGATTCTTTTCAAACCAGTCCTACTGTAGCCGTGTGTGCCTACCTACAACTGACAAGGTATACAGCAGAATACTTATTGAATGTGTGCCAATAGCAAATCAGAGGGAAAAGGGGGAAAGCAGCTATCTCCAGCATGTTAAAAAACCACACACAGACAGAGCTACTGGTCTGGCCACCAACATGGAAATAGGAGAAGTGGAGGCTGGTGAAAGAAAAGGTCATCTGTGGTTGCATTTTGGAAGCATCCTTCAAGTAACCTCTAGAAAGATGAACATGTTTTTGTTTGCTTGTCCAAGACTTATCCGATCCAGGTTGTTTCATTTCACCTGTGCATATTGTTAGTTTTGGATAAAATGTTTGTTGAACGATATTGTCATTTTTTGTGGGTTTTTCAGGCTATATGGCCATGTTCTAGAAGAGTTTATTTCTGACGTTTCGCCTGAAGATGCCAGCCAGAGATGCAGGCGAAACATCTCTGAAGATGCCAGCCAGAGATGCAGGCGAAACATCTCTGAAGATGCCAGCCAGAGACACAGGCGAAACATCTCTGAAGATGCCAGCCAGAGATGCAGGCGAAACGTCTCTGAAGATGCCAGCCACAGATGCAGGTGAAACATCTCTGAAGATGCCAGCCAGAGATGCAGGCGAAAC
>NW_024833072.1:0-1323 GCF_019175285.1 Sceloporus undulatus
GGGGGGGGGGTATTGCAACTTAGGTAAGGTGCAATGAAAGACAAAATTCTCACCCACCTTCAATCAGACAGTTAATAACTGTTCCCAGTGTAAAAAAAAATGGACTCTTTCATACTACACAAATATAGCACTATGATTCCAGTTAAATTGCCATGGTTCCATTTTATGGAATCCAGGGATCTATACTTTAGGGAGAGGTACTTAGAATTCTTAGAGAGCTCTAGTGCCTCCCTGAAGTACAAATCCCAGGATTCCACAGGATGCAGTCATCACCATTAAAGTGGAATTATGGCACTATAACTGTGTAGTATAAAAGGTCCTCATGTTACCCTTGTCTACTATGTAGCTATTAAAGATGGGGAGATCATTAAAGAGGGGGAAATAGGTGGCATTTCTTATTCAGCACCAAAAGCATTGTTGAGAAGAAGTCTAGGCTAGACTTTTAAAACAATCTCCCAGATTTGATTTTTTTTCTCAGTCACAAGTCCTTTCCATTGAATTTATGAAGAAATTTGCAGTGTTGAAAAGTTTATGCCAACAAGCGAAACAAAATTTGCACCCATTCCTGTTTCCACCCTATTTACTTTCCCTCCAACTGATTCCTTTCAGAAGCCATTCCTTTGAATCAGGGGTTTTAAAGATGTTTTGTCACTGGTTAATCTAATGTAATCCATATCCATCCATCTCCAGTTAAATATTCTGTGGAAATCATCCTAATTACAGATCAGTAGTTGATATGATTATAAAGATAATTCTAGCACTTCTTTTGCTAATTTGTCTCTTGCTTATTCTAGAATGTAAAAACTTCATTATGTTTGTATGCCTCAGTACTGCGTGGCACACTCTGTGTAGTGTGTTTAACCATCAAATAAAAATCTAATGGGTTTGGAAGAGCAGTCTCAAGATTTTGCTTTGATGTATCATGTGCCAAACCTAGTCACTGTTGCGTAAGAACCATAGGATAAGACTTTTGTAGATGTATGCAATGTAAACTAAGGCCGATCCAAGATATTTTGCTGCCTGAGGTGGAAAAGATGGACCATTCTCCCCTATGGCACATGGGGAAGCTGCTTGGGCTGCCCACTGAATCTTACTTCACTAGTGGAGATGAGATAACTTTCTCCACCATACCTGAGGGGGATCCCCATAGCAGTTTAGGGGAGTAGGGCAGGCCCATCCTTCAAAAGAAGGGAACAGCCACTTGCTTTAAGAAGACATTGCTGCCCATCCCTCTTTCTTCTAGCATCTGAGACAATTGGTTAATGGTAGGGCTTTCCCTATAGTAGAGAATACTATACTACATCCTGTTGCTGTTTGTCTTCA
>NW_024833073.1:0-1323 GCF_019175285.1 Sceloporus undulatus
TCTCGGCATCATTGAACACGGCTTTGGGCCTCTCTTGCTGGAAGTGATCGAAGTGCAGGGCAACCAGGACTCTTGCCCACCTGATGGCCGACACAGAGGCCAAGCCGAGGGAGCTGGGCTCCAAGAGAAAGAGGATGCAGAGCTACAAGAACTCTTTGGTGAGTCACTATCCTATTAGCTTCATCTGTGTCACTGCTGGGCCAATTTATGAAAGGAAGCAAATAAATTGCTGTCCAAGTTTGGCAGAGACAGTCCTGGTTAATCCTCTGTCACCCTATTATTTCGGGGGCTTTTAAAATGTCCTGATTTCTATCTCCTCCTCCCACTTTCCTCCTTCTTCAGCTCACTTCCATTTCTGCATAATGAGTGCCAAAGATTTTGAACCCCATCATCTCAAAAGTGGGGAGAGGAGAAGAAAGAAGGGCGCAGGAACTTGCCCTTGCTACGAGTCTGAGGCAAAAGCAAACTGCTGTGTTCTTCCTCGCTTGTGTGATCTTCCCCATAAACAACTTTGACTGTCTTCACCACTTTCTGGTGTTGCTTGTCCACGTGAGTCTTGTTTTTTCCATCTGTGAAATGTTAGTGGATATGGGAGAATGTCTCTGGATCTAAATTGGAGGTGTCCCAGTGGCCCTCAAACCCACAGTGCTCCCCAGAACTGCTTTTTAAAAATGACATTTGCCTCTGAAATTTGGCAACAAATGGTTAAATGTACTATATGTGTCGGGATAGTCAGTTTCCTAATCCAACATCAATATCCCAGCCATGGCCGAAATTATATTGTTTATTACATTGTGTATTATATTGAAAGAATTTGAGACAAACTGGATCTCAAAGGCAGTACCTTTTTTCCTGGACTAAATTCTAAGGTGAGCAAATAATGTTTGGGATGCATCATGTGCTTCTCCCTCCCTTTTTATTTGTCGTTCTCTGGAAGAGGGCTATTTTCTATTGCAGGTGACCTTTGCAGATGTGGCGGTATATTTCACCGAGGATGAATGGAAACTGTTGACAAAGAAGCAGAAACATATGTACAATTATGTGATGATTGAGAATTATGAGAATGTGGCCTCTGTGGGTAAGGAAGCTGAATTCATTGCCCTTACTATGAACACTGAGGGCCCTTTCATACTACATTATCATGGCACTATGATTCCACTTTAGAATTATAGAATCATAGAGCTGGAATGGACCACAAGGACCATCTGGTTCCACCCCTTTCCATGCAGGAATACACATTTAAACCATATTGCCACCAAGCCTTTGTTTAAAGACCTTCAAAGATCTTTAATGACCTTCAAAGAAGGAGCGCTTTATAAACTA
>NW_024833074.1:0-1323 GCF_019175285.1 Sceloporus undulatus
TTCCCAAAGTGGGGTGGGAAGAACCAGTTCCCATGGGACTGTGGGCCCCCAAGACCTCTGAGCACATCTATGGGATACACTGCCTCCAAGAGCATTGGAGGAGTCTCTGGCTGGATGGTCATCTCTTCAGAGGACATGGAGGGCAGAATGGCGCTGACTGGTTAGCCCTTGGGGCTCCCTTATAGCTCCATAAGCTGTGTAAGAAAACCCTCTCAGAAAAGACACACAAAGAGACACACTTCCTTCCTTTTGGCCCAAGGAGCCTGGCCTCCTCTGGAGCCTCAGGAGAGAAAGAGAGACCTCAGAGAAGGTTCTGGAACATTATTCCCCACAGTCACAAGCAGCACAAAATGGCCACCAAAACACAAAATTGCTATTGGAACACAAAATGGCCGCTGGAACACAAAATGTCTGCCAGAACAAAAAAATGGCTCCCAGATCACAAAATGGCTCCCTCTGTATGAGCGCTTGGCAGTTTGAAGCCTTCAGGAGAGAGAGAGAGAGAGACTGAGGGGAAGAGTGGAAGGGGGTCCTGGAGGGAGGGGGCCTTGGGAGATATAGGGCCTTCCTGAGATATTCGGTGTTCGCTTCCTAACAAAGGAGTTTCTGGTCTCATAAAGGATTTGGGGCAAACTGGATCTGAAAGGCAGTAGTAGCCTTTTCTCTTGCCAATGGGATTTACAGTGTATTTCCTGGAGTGGATCTCCCAGCATCCACATGGCCGGAGAGAGGAGGGGTCCTGCCCTGCAGTAAGGCCCTCCAATCCCTCTGAACCGAGGACTACAACTCCCACGTCTTCTTTCTTCCTTCCTTCCTTCCTCCCTATCTGGTTTGTGAGGTGTGATTAAGCCCTGTTAGTGTTACTTCTCTTGTTGTTGTTATGTGCCTCCAAGTAGTTTCTGACTTATGGCGACCCTAAGGGAAGCCCTTCGCAGGCTTTTCTTGGCAAGATTTGTCCAGAAGTGGTTTTGCAAGTGCCAACCTCTGAGGCTGAGAGTGTGACTTCTTGCCTAAGGTCACTCAGTGGGTTTCCGTGGCCAAGAGGGCATTCGAACCCTGGGCTCCAGGGTCATAGTCCAATGCTCCAAGTTGTGAAATAATTGCAGGCTTTTTTCTGTTCTTCATGTGTGTCTTTAAGTTGTTTCCAACTTATGGCAACCCTAAGGCAACCTTTTCATGGGGTTTCCTTGGCAGGTTTCTTCAGAGAAGGTTTCCTCTGAGGCTGAGAGAGGGTGACTTGCCAAGGGTCACCTAAGTCTAAAACACTGCAGCAATAATCCAATCTGAAACTGCTTTAACTGCCCTGGCTCAGTGCTAGGGAAT
>NW_024833075.1:0-1322 GCF_019175285.1 Sceloporus undulatus
CATAACAGCATCTGCCCTGCCCTGCAATTACTGTAATTGGAATTTTTATAGTTTGTGATGTTTTTATGACATGTATTTTACACTTGATTGCCTCCTGAGAACACTATGAGGGGCTGCCATTGGCTAAAGTCCCCACCACCCCTGGCCCTGATTGGCTGGAATCCCAGTCCCTCCCACTATCCCTGGCCCTGATTGGCTGGAATCCCAGTCCCTCCCACAATCCCTGGCCCTGATTGGCTAGAATCTCAGTCCCTGCCTCCTTGTGTTCCGGTGGCCATTTTGTGCTGCTTGTGACTGTGGGGAATAATGTTCCGGAACCTTCTCTTAGCCTCAGTTGAACAGAGGCCTCTATTTCTCTCCTTGAGTGAGAAGGAGGCCAGGCTCCTTGGGCCAAAAGGAAGGAAGTGTGTCCCTTTGTGCCTCCATTTGGGGGGGAGGGAAGGGAGGGAGGGGCCTGTGGGGGTCTGAGGAAGGGGAGGCAGGGACTCAGGGCCAGTGGGGAGTCAGGGCTTTGGGGGCTGGGACAGAGAGGTGGGGAAAGAGACCCTCCCTTTGGGCCCTATCTGGGGAGGGTCCACCGGTCCTTGCCTCCCCCTTTGGGAAAGGAGACCCCCTCAGCCTCTTGGACTCACTCCTGCCACTCATTCCTAGAAGGGCTGGGACTCCCCATCAGTAGTCCATGCCTGTCTTATGGAAGTTTTAAGGCTGTTTTAAGGCTGCTCCCTGGTGCTTGACCCTCACCAAAATTGGAGTCCAGGTCCCAGCCCCATTACTCTGCCTTTGCCAATGAGTTATTTGTATATTGAGTATCCTGCCTTTCTCAACAAATGGGCTTCAAATTATCCCTTTTATGCATCACACTCTGTGGGTATGTGATGGAGAGACGGAGGGACAGTGAAAAAGTGAGAACCAGCTCAGGTCCTTGTTTTCAAAGATATTGAGGGGTTCCATTTAGAAATTATGAGCAATGTCTTTGATGAGAGGAAAAGGCGACACAGTAATTCCTTTTTGTCTAATGTTTCTTTTCCAACCTGAGTTTGCTTAGCTCCTTGGTTGATTCCAGAGGCCCTTTGTTACCCGAAATGCTGGAGTCTGGGGAGGAGACTCCCAAGTGCTATGCTTTTAAGGGAATTTCATACTTAGCTCAAAGGAGAGATTGAGGCAACAGTGACCTCGGGAGTCATGCCGTTCCGCCCCCCCCCCCGACATTAGGGGCATTCCATGTATTCTCGAGCCCTATTTAAATTAATGGGTCTCTGTGCAGTGGAGCGGCCGCGGCGGATACATGCACCATTAACCCTTATGGGGCACGCCATCCCTTT
>NW_024833076.1:0-703 GCF_019175285.1 Sceloporus undulatus
CAATGCTGTTGAGATAAGATATAAGTGGGGACCATCATTCTTCAAAACGCAGAGGAAGATCCCACCCCACAACCTTCTAGATTGATCAGTGAGCTTTTCCATAAACGAACAATCCCAAAATCGAGACAACCAATCAGTCATATTGACCTATCCAGTTTTCCCAGCCCTGGCAATTTCAATCTTGGCCAATGCCAACAAAAATGCAACAATATCTTTATTGTGCAATGTCTTGTTTTCATTAATACACACTGAAAGCAATAAAAGTTCTGGGGAAGGGACAATCTTTTGATCACTGATTTCTGAAACTAAGTTAACTACTGAATGCCAAAATGCAAATACACTTGGGCAGTCGTACCACATGTGGAGGAAGGTACCTCTACTATTACATCCTCTCAAACAGCATGAGGTGGGGTTCTTAGTAATGTGTGCAAGTTGTATGGTGTGAGGTACCATCTATGCACAACTTCAAGAATGCTTTCTTTCAATGCGGTTTAACATCTACATGAAACCGCTGCTAGAGATCATCCAGAGGCATGGGGCAGGATGCTATCAGTATCCTCATGACACTAAGATATATCTCAGTGTCAACTAAGGAAGGCATCTCCCCTCTGAATGAATGTCTTGGGGCAGTAATGGGCTGGATGAGGAAAAACAGATTGAAACTGAATCCAGATGAAATGGAGGTGCTGCTTGTTGGAGGTCC
>NW_024833076.1:803-1322 GCF_019175285.1 Sceloporus undulatus
TATGGAGGTTTGCCAACCGGTCCTGGAAGCGGTTGCACTTCCCCTAAAGGACTATGTTTACAGTTTGGGGGTGCTCCTGAATCTTTCGCTCCAGATGTCAGCTCAGATAAGTACGACAGCAAGGAGTGACTGTTATCAGCTTTGGTTGATACACCAACTGCTTCACTTCCTGGAACCTGAGGACATGAAAACTATGATGCATGCGCTGGTAACCTCATGCCTTGACTTCCTCAATGAGCTCTACGTAGGGCTATCCTTGCACTTAGTCCGGAAACTTCAACTAATCCAAAATATGGCAGCCAGAGTGGTCACTGGAATATCTAGAGGTGTCCATATCACACCTATAATGGCTGCTCATTAATTTCCAGGGACAGTACAAGGTCTTGGTTATAACCTTTAAAGCCCTCCATGGCTTGGGTCCATCTTACTTACGGGATACCCTTCTCCCATATAATCTGCCCCACACTTTGAGGTCCTCTAGTAAAAACTTACTGCAGCCAGCAATAACAAGGCTCTCTG
>NW_024833077.1:0-611 GCF_019175285.1 Sceloporus undulatus
TTCCTGGAGCTTGCATCCATTGTTCCGGGTCCTGTTCTCTGGAGCAGCAAAAAACAAGCTTGTTCCCTCCTCAGAGCTATCATATCACCTCCTATCTTCTTTCTTAACTGTCCAACTCTCACATCCATACATGGTAACAGGAAAAACAATTCTGACTTTTGTGTTCAGTCTTTGCATTTTAGAATCTTTTCTAGTTCTTTCATAGTTGCTCTCCCCATTCTTAATCTTCTTTTGATTTTCTGGCTACAGTCCCCATTTCTATCAATGTTTGACCCCAGGTATAAGAACTCTTTTACTGCTTCATTGTATAGGTTGAATTTGTTTAGATTCTCCAATATTATTATTTTTGGGTTTTTTATGTTGAACAGTAGGCCTGCCTTTGCACTTTCTTCCTTGATCTTCCTTACCAGTTGTTACAGGTCTGGGAGGTTTTTCGCTAGTACAGTGGTACCTCGGGATACGAAATACCCAGGTTACGAAATTTTCGGGATACGAAAAAATCCCATTGGAAATCATTGTTCCGGGTTACGAATGTTTTTTCGGGTTACGAAGAAAATTTTTGGTGCTTTTTTCGGCTTTTTCGCACGAAACGCGGCTTTTCCCCATTAGCG
>NW_024833077.1:711-1322 GCF_019175285.1 Sceloporus undulatus
TTCCTGGAGCTTGCATCCATTGTTCCGGGTCCTGTTCTCTGGAGCAGCAAAAAACAAGCTTGTTCCCTCCTCAGAGCTATCATATCACCTCCTATCTTCTTTCTTAACTGTCCAACTCTCACATCCATACATGGTAACAGGAAAAACAATTCTGACTTTTGTGTTCAGTCTTTGCATTTTAGAATCTTTTCTAGTTCTTTCATAGTTGCTCTCCCCATTCTTAATCTTCTTTTGATTTTCTGGCTACAGTCCCCATTTCTATCAATGTTTGACCCCAGGTATAAGAACTCTTTTACTGCTTCATTGTATAGGTTGAATTTGTTTAGATTCTCCAATATTATTATTTTTGGGTTTTTTATGTTGAACAGTAGGCCTGCCTTTGCACTTTCTTCCTTGATCTTCCTTACCAGTTGTTACAGGTCTGGGAGGTTTTTCGCTAGTACAGTGGTACCTCGGGATACGAAATACCCAGGTTACGAAATTTTCGGGATACGAAAAAATCCCATTGGAAATCATTGTTCCGGGTTACGAATGTTTTTTCGGGTTACGAAGAAAATTTTTGGTGCTTTTTTCGGCTTTTTCGCACGAAACGCGGCTTTTCCCCATTAGCG
>NW_024833078.1:0-1322 GCF_019175285.1 Sceloporus undulatus
GCAGTGTACTGTTTTCACTGCAACATAGTTTCCCCGGTGCGTCAAACGTTGCACTGGGGCCAGCATTAGTTTCTTCCTGTGGAGGAGGACCTCCCTTGTGAAATGCACCTTCCGAATAGAGCTCCTCGGAGCCTTCCGCTGGCTGCAAATGTCGATGGTGTGCCATGCTGGTGTCCTGAGGAGCAGTTCCTCCTGACACTATCACAACATCCGTTGCAGAAGTTGCCCGTTTTGTCTCTACTCTAGAAACATCAGCAAAGATCTCCTTCAGCTCCAAAAATAGGGCACGGTTACTGGTCCATCCCCGCTCCTGTTTGCTAGCTGCTTTGCCTTCTTAAAGTACCATGTCATTGCTTTGGTCTTTCTTCGAGTTTCCGATCCTGTCCTATCATGCCTTTTGGCTCAAAACCTAGCTGCGATTCTTTCATACACATCCATATTATTGTGATTTTTATTGAGTGGCATCTGCACCGCCTCTTCACCCGGGCCACAAATCGAACAATCCACTTTGCGTGGGAGGCATTTAAAAATGGCACTATGCCAGGTGTTTGGGTATGGGCACAAAGGACACATAAATGGATGGGCACAGGTAACTATGGGGATCAGCATCCCTTAGCCAGCTGGTAACACCCTCTCTCCCTGTAGGAATGACCAAATGGCTGGCCAAATTTGCCCCTATGCCCACCCCCCCTTTAGCTTGTCATTCACACCCCTAGAAAACCTCTATAAATGACACCCTTGCCCCCCCCCCCCGCGGCGTCATGTAAGCACCCAAGGTTAATTCTCGCCAAAGGACAAAGAAATTCTTCCATTGAGAGCCCTTGATTACTTATACTATTTTTGCTGTACATTGAAAAAATGTGTAATCGATCCTATTGGTCTGTTACAGACCGCCGCTTTGCGGCGGCCTGCAGGCACTACTGTTTGCTTTGTTAGGGAGCCACAGCAGCCAAACCGCACGGCTCCCAGGCAGAGCAAAAAAGAAGCCCCAAAATGGCGCTTCTTCTCGCGGCGCCATTATGACGCTGAGAAGCGCCAATGGCACATTCGTGATGTCATAAGCGCTGTGCGAATTGCGGACGCACAGCGTCCGCTATGCCAATATGGCGGCCCCCATGTGGAAGGGGCGCCGCCATTTTGTCTGTATTGAATATGTACTAGGGTTAGGGGGGTGCGGAAGCACCACCCCTTCCTAACCCTAATACGTATTCAATACGGACAAAATGGTGGTTTGTAGCCCGCCTTTATTAAAATTTTAAAAAATTCAAACCCTCACAAATAGGACCACATTGTCCCCTTACCTCTAGAAATACGTAGAAAAA
>NW_024833079.1:0-842 GCF_019175285.1 Sceloporus undulatus
ATCTGCTCTCCCTTGGAGTTCTGTTTATTTTATTTATTTATCTATTTAGGTATTTATATCCTGCCCTTCAGCCCTAATGGCTCTCAGGGCGGCTTACATTTATTATTTTTTAACCAGATAGTTCCCTGCCCGCAGGCTTACAATCTAAAAGACATGACACAAAAGAAGAAGGGAATGGAGAGGGGGGAGGGGATCAGGTCCAGCATTCTTCTCCCCCTCTGAGGCCTGGACCAAGGCAGATGGACCGGAGGGAGGACTCTGCTTCTTCCAGGCAGGCCTGGTGGAGCTCACCTGCCTCTCTCCCCTTCAAGATGGTGGCTGAAGGGAGGGCTGGTCTTCCTCTGGGCAAGGCAGTTGGAGCTCGCCTGCCCCTCTCTCCCTTCAAGATGGTGGCTGAAGGGAGGGCTGGTCTTCCTCCGGGCAAGGCAGTTGGAGCTCGCCTGCCCCTCTCTCTCCCTTCAAGATGGCTGAAGGGAGGGCTTGTCTTCCTCTCCCTCAAGATGGTGGATAAAGGGAGGGCTTTTCTTCTTTCAGGCCTGTTGATGACAGTAGCAATCAGGATTCAGAGTTCAGTGCAGCACCAGTCACTTTTCACTTTAGGCATACATATGTCGGTTGTGTATATATTGAGGGCCAGTGTGGCATTGTGGATAAGAACAGTGAACGTAAATGAGAAGATGTTCCATTATGGCCAACCCAAGGGCACCATTTATCTGCTTGACCTCTACATAATAATAATAATAATTATTATTATTATTATTATTATTTGTATACCGCCCTCTGGCAAACCAATCCAGGCGGTTAACAACAGTAAAATATAAAATATGACAATTAAAAACACT
>NW_024833079.1:942-1322 GCF_019175285.1 Sceloporus undulatus
TTTCACTTTAGGCATACATATGTCGGTTGTGTATATATTGAGGGCCAGTGTGGCATTGTGGATAAGAACAGTGAACGTAAATGAGAAGATGTTCCATTATGGCCAACCCAAGGGCACCATTTATCTGCTTGACCTCTACATCATAATAATAATAATAATAATAATAATAATAATAATAATAATAATAATTATTATTATTATTATTATTATTATTATTATTTGTATACCGCCCTCTGGCAAACCAATCCAGGCGGTTAACAACAGTAAAATATAAAATATGACAATTAAAAACACTTTATCCCTCCCCCCCTTAAGACAGTACAGTGGTACCCTGGGTTACGAATTTAATTCGTTCCGCGGCGCCGTTCGTAACCTGAAAG
>NW_024833080.1:0-1322 GCF_019175285.1 Sceloporus undulatus
TTAGCCTTCTCTGTCAGACAGCTCCGGTGCCATAACAAACTACAAACTCTGGATTTCCATAGGATGTAGCCATGACAGTTAAAGTGGTGTCAAACTGCATTAATTCTGCATAGATTCAGGCTCAATGTTGTTGGATTACATCTCCCATCAGCTGCAGCAAGTAACTGGGCCAGTGAGAGAGCAGGCAACTTCTAAAACTGCTGAGGGAATGAGTAGTTGGAGCCTTAATTGCTTCTTCCTCAGGGTTAGTTTCAGGTTTAAAAGGGCAGCATCTGAACTCTGGACTAAGAAACTGGCTGACTAACAAAATGTTGGTTTTGTATGTGAAAAAAACTTTCAATTATTAAAAAGAGAGAGAGAGAGGTAGCGGTGGCAGTGGTGGCACTGGGAGAAAACTATTTGGAATAGGTTCAGTTAATTGAGTCTCTTTCTTTCCCACCAAATCATCTCCCAAATTTCCCTGCTTTTGGGCAGAGTTTCAGATTCAGGTTTGTTGTTGTTAACTACCCTTGAGTCGACCTTGACTAATGGCAGCCCTGTGGATTAGACATCTCTAAGACCTCCTGTCCTCCACTGCTCCTAGGCTTTGCAGATTCAAGCCCATGACCCCTCTGATTGTATCCAACCATCTGGTGTGCACTCTTCCTCTCTTTCTGCTGCTCTCCACCTTTCCTTAAAACATTATTGTCTTTTCTAATGAGTCTTGCCTTCTCATGATGTGGCCAATGCATGACAGTCTTAGTTTTGTCATCTTGGCTTCAAGGAAGATTTCAGGCTTGATCTGTTTTTAGGACCCATTTGTATGTCTTTTTTGGCCATCCACAGTATTCTCAGCTCTCTTCTCCAGCACCACATCTCAAATGAGTTGATTCTCTTCATATCTGCTTTTTCACTCTCCAGCTCTCACATCCATATATGGTGATGAGGAAAACAGTAGCGTGGACAATCCTCACTTTAGTAAAAAGTGTTGTGTCTTTGCTCTTTAGGATCTTGTCTTGTTCTTTCATTGCTGCCCTACACAGTCCTACTCTTCTTCTGAATTCTTGATGGCAGTCTCCATTTTGATCAATGTTTGATGCAAGTTAGGGGAAATATTTAACTATTTAGATTTCTTAATTATTCAGGAATAATTTATATAGATCCTCCATGATGATTATTTTTGTTTTTGTTAAGTTCAGCAGTAAGCCTGCCTTTTCCCTTTTTTCTTTAACTTTAGACAGGTATGTGACAGTAAATTCACATGTGGAATTACATGGAAGGGATGCCTTGTTGTTGTTAGCTGTCCTCAGGTCGATTCTGACCCATGGCAACTCTGTGGATGA
>NW_024833081.1:0-1322 GCF_019175285.1 Sceloporus undulatus
ATTTAATAGCTAGGACTGAGTAGTGGTTTGTGTGCTGGACTACAACTCTGGAGACCAGGGTTCGATTCCTAGCTTGGCTGTAAACTCACTGCTAAGTCACACTCTCTCAGCCTCAGGAGGAAGGCACTGGAAAGCCTTCTTTTGAACAATCTTGCCAGGATGGGTTTGCCATAGGGCCATCATAAGCCAGAAATGACTTGAAGACACACTGCAGTCACAAATGGTAGAACGTGAGCTGCTAGGTATTGTTGGATTGCAACTCCCATCAGTCCTAGCAGGGATGCGAGATGATGTGAGTTGCAGGCCAACAACATTGGGAGGGAAACACATTTCCCCTCCTTGGCCTAAACTAGTTCCAGCAGCAATGTCAAAAAGTATTTTTAATAGCGGTATTTTTAATAACAGTAAGTGCCGTAAGACATTTTAATTTGAGGTGGGATGGGCATCTTTTAGGGGTGCTTTAGTTGTGCATTTCTGCACTGGAAGGTGTTGGACTATATGGCCCTTGTGGTCCTTTCCAACTCTGTGATTCTAAGCAAAATGCCTTCACAATAACAACAAAAATTTATTCCTATCCCAGAAACAACTTGAAGGCAACAACACAACAACATTGAAATGGGAGGGTTTCAAAAGTAGACGATGCTGTTTGGGCTCCTTTGTAAAGTTGCATGAATGAAACCAGGAGATGACACACCAGAGGCTTCGTCTTGAAATGGTCCTGAGAGAGTGGGGTGCCATTTAAAAGTATGGGGAAATGTGTGGTTGCAAATAACATAATTATACACTTATGCACCTTAATGTTCTGCAATGGATGCGCACCCAGGAGGTGGCAGTGTTTCCTTTAAAATGGGACTGTGGCATTTCACGGAACTACATGGTTTCATGAAAGTTGTATTTTTCCACAGGTTTGCAAAAACACGTCCCTGTCCTTAGAAACACAGCTCTAACAAGGGGACAAATGTGCACGAGGCAGTCTGTGGAGTTTATCACACAAAGGAGATTGGGAGTTTATCCCATGAATATCCCAGAAATTTTGCATAATTACGCATAACGATTTCACATGACGTCACACAAAACCAGCCATTAAACTGGTCACAAAGAATCATTAACACACATCTTTTTACTTTTGGGATTTCAGCGACAGTGCATTTCCGATATCATTTTATTTGCGCAATGGCGTCTGATGATCATTTGCCCAGTTACTCGCCATTTTAACTTTATTTGCGGGATACTTTAAATGCGCTTTAATCTCTCTTTAATGCCAAAATTAGCCCCAGTGTGATAAGCTCCTATGTGATGTTCCTCAATCTCCTTGAAATAAA
>NW_024833082.1:0-1322 GCF_019175285.1 Sceloporus undulatus
TATAATCAGTGTAGAAATGACTAAAAGGCATTACCAGTAGTTCTAAGCATTTGCAGTAGAGCACTAACATGGTACGATCTGCATTACATATAGCTAAACCATTCTTAATTATCTGAGGAAGAGAGCTGCACAATTGTGCCTCTTTGTTAGGGAATAGAAACTGTTCAGATTCAGAATGATAGAGCCCTGTTATGCCATTGTTAGAACAATAGATCGAAAGGAAATCTCAAATTATAAGAGACAGAAATAGCTATTTGGGAGAACAGCAGCAGCAATATCCACAAAGAACGGATGTAATCAAGATGAACTTGTGTTGTATAGACATGGACCAGCCTCCATCAGTCAACTTTTTTAATGCTGCACGGTGCTGTTTGTAGATAGTTTTTTTAAAAAGAATTTTAATGTTTTAACTTCTTAAACTGTGTAACTGTTTTTAAATAGCTTTTATATTTAGCCTTTTATTGAAGTGTTTGCATAGTTTTTAATCTGTATTGTTTTTAAACATGTTGTTAGCCACCTTGAGTCTTATTATTGGGGGAAAGGTGAGATATAAAACGAACAAGCATTTAATGTATTGACTTTATTGATAACCAATTAAGAAAAATGACCATCTCAGTGATCTTAATATTACACAGTGAACACTTCATGGTCTATCAGGGTTCTAGAGTATCACCATCTACTTGGAAGTAAATTTTAGTACTCCTTAGACCAGGTATGAGGGCCTCCTTGCCTATAAGCCAAAATTAACCGACCAAACTGGCATACACAGCATACCTGGTCTTGGAATGAGTCCTTCCTTTCCTTCAAAGCCTTGCCCAAAGGAAGAAAAGGCAAGAGGGTGGCTAAGATATAGTTTTATGGCTATACCTCAGTTTCTTTACTGTTGCCTGCCTGAAGAAGGCAAGGGGGAAGAAAATCTAGGCATACTCATATAGTGTTTCAGGAACCAGCTGAGTCCTGTGCTGGTAGGTGATGGAGAAGTGAAGCCAGCTGGCTAACCAAGGTGGGTTGTTCCTCAGTTGGGAAGTTGGTTTTACTGCTGTGAAGTTGGGTCACCACCACTGGGCTCTCCTGAACTGAAAGACTGTCTGAAGGATTTTGAGTTGGTGTTCTAAACAGGGGCCACATGACCAGGGGAATACTAATTTACAATCTAATGTTTAAACATGATGGGTATAATCTGGATTAGGCTAAGTCCCTTTACCCATTCTACTCTCCATATTAGGCTTCCAACCTAGACTTACCACATGCTTACTCTTAAGAGAAAAAAAAAAGGGGGGGGGGAGAGTTGTAGCTACAACTTTGTCTTTTAATGAAATGTA
>NW_024833083.1:0-1322 GCF_019175285.1 Sceloporus undulatus
CAAATGATGTGAAAACACATGAAAATACCCCTACAAGCACTCCAGAACCCTGTATTTGGGGAGCTCTGCCCAGATGCTTCTGCTTTCCTTTGTGGAGGGTAAAGTCTCTTGACACAAATGTCTAGTTGTAACCAACTGTAGGGGGCAGTGCTCATCTCCATTACTAAGGTGAAGAGCCAATGTTGTCCAAAGACAAATCCGATGGTCATGTAGCCAGTATGACTGCACCGAAAGCTTTTATCTTCCCACTGAAGTGGTACCTATTTATCTACTTGCATTTGCATGCTTCCAGACTTCTAGGTTAGTAGAAGCTGGGACTAGTGACAGCAGCTCATCTCATCATGCAGCACTCAAACCTTTAACTGCAAACCTTCCAATTTTCCAGACATCAGAACTGGTGTCTTAATCACTAAGCCACTGCATCAAAATGGTGACAGGGAGTGATATGTTGTCACTTCCTGTAAATATTTTGAGACAGACTGCAAAGGAAGCATTTGGAGTTGGGGGGGGGGGGAGAGACTACAGGGATGTAGGGGTGGTAATTGGCCACCATATTGTTCACCCTTATTATTGTTAATTAATCTTTATTTATATAGCACCATAAATTTACATGACACTACATCATCAAAACAGCATATAACCTGCCAATGGCGTACAATCTAAAAGTCACAAAATATAAACTATACAAAATTAAGCAAGTTATGCAGTTAAAATACAAACTGTAAAAACAACTATTACATATAATCAAATATAAAATCATAAAGCAATATTAAAATGCAGTTCCAAATGCTGTAGAGAACAAGAAAGTCTTTAATTCGGCTTTAAAAATAGCAAGAGAAGAGATAGTGCACAGATGTTTGGGGAGGCAGTTCCAGGAGTAAAGTGCAGCAAGTGAAAAAAGGATGAAGCCAGGCTAAGGAAGAAGAAACCCTTGACTGGGTAAGAAGCCCCGAGCTCCTGGACTGTAAATCTTGAACAAGATGGTGAGATGAAATAAGAACTGACAAATAAGGGGGAGCTGGGTTGTGTAAAGCTTTAAACGTTAAGAGAAGAAGCTTGTACCCTTGGTTTAGAGGGAAAGTGTCCCTTCTGTCCAAGTATCATAGCATGGTCTAATTTGTGGAATGGAGGACCTCCCATTGAGTCACTTCATTGCAGGCCCCCACCCACCCCAGTTTCTATTTTTCAAACCTCCTCCCTTGCTTCAGTAGATTACTCCTCAGCAGCAATGTCTGTTATATCACAGTGTAATGTGCACAGGCATCTGAGTCCCTTATAGAGCAGGTATCTTTTTACTGGATATCTTGAACTGTGCTTTTTTT
>NW_024833084.1:0-1322 GCF_019175285.1 Sceloporus undulatus
GTAAATCCCATTGGCAATAGAAAAGGCTACTACTACTCTCTGATGTCTCACTAGGTGTCAGAACCTGTTATTAAGATCAGTTGTAAGGTTATATCTTTTCAGTTCATGTACATTCACTTGATTTTAAAACCTCCCAAAGGAGCTACTTTTGGCGTAGTTTGGGGGACAATCGTCATCTTAGTGGCCCTCCTATTAGAGACCCCTCCTCTTTTGACCCAAATCCTTTATGAGGTCAAACCCCCCTTTGTTAGGAAGCGAACACCGTATATCTCAGGAAGGCTCTATATCTGTGAGGGTTGGACTCCTCTGATCAATGGTCCACAACCAAACGTATACCAAAAGTAGAAAGTCTATTGTAAGAGCATTGCAGTAGTGATCTGTAACACTTCTTTGCAGAGTCTGAGGCTTCAGAGAAAAATGTACACTTTTAAAATTATTATCATTATTATTATTAACCTTTATTTATAAAGCGCTGTAAATTTACACAGCGTTGTACATACAAAAACGCCCCCTCCTTTCCCCCCCTGCTAGTTCCCCACCCCACACACACTTAGCCAGGTCCCCATCACAACCGAGCCTCACTCAAGACATTTGCAACATTGCCAGCTAGTTGTCTAAAACAACACCCCAAAGCAGTTAACAGGGCCCCACTTTAGAAACTAACACCAACTTTAATATTCTACCCATATACTCTCCACACACAATATCTCCCAAGGCCCCCTCCCTCCAGGACCCCCTTCCACTCTTCCCCTCCACCTCTCTCTCTCCTCTGAAGGCCTCAAACTGCCAACTGCCAAGCGCTCAGGCAGAGGCAGCCATTTTGTGTTCTGGGGGCCATTTTGTGCTGTTTGTGACTATGGAGAATGTTCCAGAACCTTCTCTGAGGCCCCAGTTGAACAGAGGTATCACTTTCTCTACCTGAGGCTCCAGAGAGAGAAGGAGGCCTGGCTCCTTGGGCCAAAAGGAAGGAAGTGTGTCTCTTTGTGTGTCTAGTCCTCTCCTCTCTTGGGAGTATCTGTGGGGCCATGATATTTTGGAGGGGAATCCCAAAGGGAGTCTGTGACCAAGGAATCTCAGAATATGATCAAGATTGCAAGGTCCTTTCTGAGGAAGGAGAGGCAAACTAGGAGAGGCTGCAGCTGTTTGCTTTTGCCTGAGCCTCTGGGAAGGGCCTCTCTTCTGCTTTCTCCTTGGCTGTCTTCTTGGAGGGCAGACTCCTTTTGCCCTTTGGACTCACTTTGCAGCAATGGCAGTGAGCTGAAGAGAAGGAGAGAAATGGCAAGAGGAGGAGGAGGAAACTGTGGCATTTGAAGAGCAGCTGA
>NW_024833085.1:0-1322 GCF_019175285.1 Sceloporus undulatus
ATGGAGGAACTCTCAATCAAAGCATAGTGAGAGATGGCCATCCAGCCTCTATTTAAAAACCTCCAAGGAAGGAGACTCCAGTACACTCTGAGGAAGGAGTTTGTTCCAATGTCTCTCCTAATGTTGAAGTGGAATCTCTTTTCCTGGAGCTTGCATCTATTCCTCCAGTTCTTGTTCTCTGGAGCAGCAGAAAACAAGCTTGCTCCCTGCACAATATGGCATCCCTTCAAATACTTAAACAGGGCTGTCATATCACCTCTTAACCTTCACTTCTCCAGGCTAAACATCCCCAGCTCCCTAAGGTTTTCCTCATAGGATATGGTTTCCAGACCCTTCACTATTTTAGTCGCCCTCCTTTGGACACGCTCCAATTTCTCAACATCTTTTTTTAATTGTTGGGGCCCAGAACTGGACACAATATTCCAGGTGGGGCCTGACCAGAGTAGAATAGAATAGAATAGAGTGGGACTATTACTTCACTTGATCTAGACACTATACTTCTATTGATGCAGGCTAAAATTGCATTTGCCTTGTTAGTTGCTGCATCACACTGTTGACTCATGTTCAACTTGTGGTCTACTTACACTCCTAGATCCCTTTCACACATAAGAGTTTATCGCATGGGGCTTAAACCGCTCCCCAGCGCGTTCTAACGGGGGCGAGCAGGGGCGCGCACGGAACGCGATGGGCACCGGATGGGGCCCAAAACGCGACTTTATCGCACGGGGGGACGCCGCCGCCACCGCCGCGTGTTCCCATTGCGTCCCAATTCGGTTCCAGAGGGCGCCATTTCTGGGGACGCTTTGAAACCCCCATCCTGTATCTGTGCATTTCATTTTTCCACCCTTAATGTAGTAAGTTACATTTCTCCAGGTCAAATTTCATTATTGTTAGCTTTTGCCCAGCTTTCTAGTCTATTCAGGTCATTCTGAAATTTGATCCTATCCTCTGAGGTATTAGCTACTCTTCCTAATTTGGTTTCATCTGCAAATTTGATAAGTATGCCTCCAATTCTGTCATCCAAATCATTGATAAAGATGTTGAATAGCACTGGACCCTGGACAAAACCCCACTGGACACCCCAATGGTCACTTCTCTCCCGGATGAAAATGAGCCATTGTTCAATATCCTTTGGGTTTGGCCAGTCAACCAATTACAAATTCATGTAACAGTTACCTTGTCTAGCTTGTTTCATGTTTTGTTTTATATACAGTTTAATTTGGTTAACTGCTATTAAGAGACATAGCTGTGAGATTATTTGATATGGGGTGCACTATAAACCTTATAATAAACAAACAGGTATTGCAATCCTATATATTCAT
>NW_024833086.1:0-1322 GCF_019175285.1 Sceloporus undulatus
TAGCCATGTTAGTCTGTGGAATCAGTATGAAGAGAGATCTTGTAGCATCTTTGAGACTAACGGAAAGAAATTGGCAGTATGAGCTTTCGTAGACTTCATTCTACTTCCTCAGATGCATTTGAAATACATTGGAGGAAGTAGACTGAAGTCTATGAAAGCTCATGCTGCCAATTTCTTTTTTTCAGTTAATTTCAAAGGTGCTACAAGATATCTTTCAAGTAATCTTATATTAAAGGAACTGGGATTTGTCCTAATCTATAATATGCATTGGGGACAGGGGGATTATGGGGTGTACTTCACCCATTACAATTTTTCCATCATTTGTTCATCTGAACAATGGAATAGGCTGGATGTTTCCTCTCAAGTTTCAGTCTGAAGTACGGGGATTTATTTATGGAGATGTAGTGGGTTGCGCATCGGGCTCTAATTCTGGAGATCAGGGTTTGATTCCCTGCTCAGCCATGGAAACCCAATGGATGATCTTGGGTGAGTCACACACTCTCAGCCCCAGAAAACCCCATGATAGGTTCGCCTTAGGGCAGTGATGGCAAACCTATGGCATGTGTGCCAGAGGTGGCACTCAGAGCCCTCTCTGTGGGCACACATGCTGTCACCCTAGCACAGAGTTTGCCAGAGTTTCTTATTAGAAAGCCAGAGGGACATGGCACTTTGCAATAAATAAGTGGGGTCTGGGTTGCAGTTTGGGCACTCGGTCTGTAAAAGGTTCACCATCACTGCCTTAGGGTCACCATATGTTGGAAATGTCTTGAAGGCACACCACAACATCAACAATAATACAGACTTAAGATAAAAGGTTGTAATAAAGCGTAGTGAGAAAATATACGTAAAACATTTTGAAAACTAGAAAGCTTTATAGATAGCTCTGATTCTTGACAGGGGGCATAGTAGGGGAAGAGAAGAGTTTAATCAGACTGGCTGGGTGCATGCTGCCTTCTCTCCTGGGGCATCTACTGATAGAGCTAACCCAGACTCTCAAGGCGACATTCTGAGTTTGCCTCCAGATATGTTATACTGCTCTGTTTCATTCTCTGGTTTTTATTTCTCAGACCCTGAATGCAATTGTAGCACCTTGGAGACGAACTGATGTTATTCTATGACATTATTATTTTAGGCTGCTTTGAGAAAGTTTGATAGAAAAGCTTCACTTTTGCCTCTCCATTAAGAGTTGGAGAGAGTCAAGGGTGATTTTTAGATTACCTATCAGCAAACTTGCCAGCAGCAGCAATAGCAGAAGCTTGTGGTTTCCTTGTAACAGGAGTAGTGAATCTTCTCTGGGTTTGCTCTAAACTTTAAAGGAGCTA
>NW_024833087.1:0-1322 GCF_019175285.1 Sceloporus undulatus
ACAACAGGGGCCACGGGCGCTTCGGACACCTCTCTTATAGGATCTGCATAAATACTGGCATCGAGATCAGCCCTTATCCGAGAGATTTTATCCGCAAAGAAGTTATTACATTTGTCGCAGCAGGCTTTAGATGGTTCCAAAATAGGGCTCAGGGAGGGAGGGAGCTGAGTTAGCTCCCTCACAACCCTGAACAGCTCTGCTGGACGCGACTCTGCGGACGCAATACGTGAAGCATAGAACAAATTCTTCGCTGCACCTATTGCCACTCCGTAAGCCTTCAAATGAGAGCGAAGGAGTGTCCTGTCGGATAAGCGCTGATGTCTTCGCCAGTAGCGCTCTAGTCATTGCACAGCCCGCTTCCTTTCCCTGAGATCTTCCGTATACCAGAGTTGTTTATTGGGAGCAGGCCGGAAAGGACGCTTGGGAGCGATACTGTGTATAGCCCTGGAAAGGTTAGTATCCCAGATGTCGGTCAGGGCATCAATAGAATCGTCGTCAGTGCCAGTCGTATACCCCTCTAGGACTTCTTGGAACCTTATGGGTTCCATCAGCCTTCGAGGGTGGACCATCCTAATAGGTCCGCCACCCCCAGGGGAGCTTAAGGTAGAAGCCTTGATTCGAGCCTCAACCAGGAAGTGATCCATCCATGACAGGGGAGAGATATTGGAAATCTCTACCCACGGAGCCTCCATGTCCGTACTGAAGATCACATCGAGAGTATTACCAGCGCAATGCGTTGGCCCTGAGACTAATTGAGACAGGCCCATGGCTGCCATGGTAGTCATGAACTCCCGAGCCGCACCTGTTGGAATATCACTGGCCCCGAAAGGGATGTCGAGGTCCCCCAGGACAAGAAGCCTAGGGGACTCCAACACCAGTTCCGAGACCAGCTGTGTCAGCTTGGCCAGGGAGTCTGTTAGCGCACGGGGTGGCCGGTAGACCAACAGAATCCCCAGGCTGTCTCTGGCCTTCAGGGACAGGTAAATACACTCGATGTAATCTGTTTTCCGGACTGGGATCCTGGTTAAGGAAAGGGTGTTCTTATGAACCAAGGCGACACCCCCCCCCCCGCTGCCCACCTAACCTGATCTGGTCCTTAACTGAGAACCCGGCTGGGAGGGCCTGGGCCCACACTGCCTCACTCTCAGGCCCAAGCCAGGTCTCAGTAATGCACGCCAGGTCGCAGTTGTTATCCTGAATAAGATCGTATATGATGTGGGTCTTATTTTTTATGGACCTGACGTTGCACAGGAGCAGAGACTGGGTTTGTGGTATGACTGGGCTGACCCTCAGGCCTCTTTGGTTAGGAAAGTGGAAGGAAG
>NW_024833088.1:0-1322 GCF_019175285.1 Sceloporus undulatus
TTTGAGGGTGTCTGTACTGTGTGAGACATGGCAGGTAGCTCTAAGACCCAATTTTGCTGTGAAGTTGAAGGCTTTCAAGGCCAGAGTCCATAGTTTTCTGTTTCCCAGGCTATGTGGCTGGGTTCTGGAAGAATTTATTCCTGATGTTTCACCTACATCTGTGCCTGGTATCTTCAGAGGGTGGTGACATGTTTTCAAGTAGCATTCTATGCCTGGGTTGGTTTATAATGTGTTCTGCTACTGCCAATTTTTCTGGTTGACTCAGTCTGCAGTGTCTCTCATGTCCTTTGATTAGTTTTTGAATGCAGTGCTTAGCGCTGCCTATGTAGACCTGCCCACTGCTGCACAGTATGTGGTAAACTCCTCCAGCAGTGAGAGAGTCTCTCCTGTCCTTTGCTGTGTGGTGCATTTGCTGGAATGTTATTTGAAAACACTGACATTCTGGACCATGCCAGGTCAGAATGCACAGGGTGGCCACTGAAATCCACAAGCACCTAGACAACTTCAACAGGAAAGAGGAAACACTGAAAGTAAAGAAGGTTTGGCTACCAGTCTTGAACAGCACCAAAATTAAGATTCAGTACATGCAAATGAACACCACCTCGGGTCAGGGGTTTTCCCTGCAGACAATAGATTCCTAATTAAATAGACAAACATATCTTCCCACATATCCTTCCACTCTGAGCCTTGCCATTCAACAACAGATCAACACAGAGATTAGCATATACTGTAAATCACTTCCTGCCAACCAAGGGTCACACAAGTGTATATACCCACTCACTTCTATGCCACCACCTCTGAAGATGTCAGGCACAGATGCAGATGAAATGTCAGGAATAAATTCTTCCAGAAAGCAGCCACATAGCCCAGAAAACCCAATTTTGCTGTCTGTTGTAACTACAGAACTCTCCTCCAGCACCAAATTTCAAATGAATTGGTTCTCTTTGTGCTAGCTTTCTTTACTGTCCCAGGGGTTGTCTGCTTGGGGCAAATAAAATGTCCTCCACTTATCTTCTTAGTGAGGAGTCAGACAACGCAGGGTCAAATCCCTGGTTCTGTTGTAAACTGTCCAGCAAAAAAAGATGGAAGGGTCTGCTCTGAATATCTCATTTTGTAGTGTTTGTACTCTTGAGGACAGAATATGGGGCAAGAGATGACAAGTTACCTTTGAAATCGCGTGCTCTGTGTTAGTCTTCTGCAGAATAATGTTGAACTCTTTCCCCCTTTCTCAGAAGGATAAAACCACATCTCAAGTTGCCAAATTGTAGAAATTAACCTATAAGTGTTCTGGTAATCCAAAAGAACCCCTTTCTGCTTCAAAC
>NW_024833089.1:0-1322 GCF_019175285.1 Sceloporus undulatus
CTGGCTCCATCTGGCTCTGTCTGGCTCTATCTGGCTCCATCTGGCTCCGTCTGGCTCTATCTGGCTCTCTCTGGCTCTGGCTCTTTCTGTCTCTATCTGGCTCGATCTGGCTCTATCTGGCTCGCTCTGGTTCTGTCTGGCTCTGTCTGGCTCCTTCCAGCTCTGTCTGTCTCTATCTGGGGTTGCGGTTAGGGTTAGGGTTTAGGGTTAGGGTTAGGGTTACGGTTTAGGTCTCAGGGTCGGGCTTAGGGGTTAGGGTCAGGGTTAGCGGTTAGGGTTATGGGTTAGGGTTAGATTTGGGGTTAAAGGTATGGGCAGGGGTGAGGGTGAGGGTGAGGGTGAGGCATTGCTCATCCACTCAGGACTCCTTCCTGCATCCCCCATAATCCCCTTGTCAAAATGGGTCTACAGAGTGGATTATGGGGGTTGCTTTCATCCCTGAAGAGAAGGCATTGCACATCTACTCAGGACTCCTTCCTCTCAGACTGCATCCCCCAAGATCCCCTGGGCAGAATGGCTGCAAAGAGGGGATTCTGGAGGTTGCATTCATCTACTCAGGAAGGCTTCCTCTTGGGCTGCATGGTGAATTATTATGGGATGTTGGTATTTGCTGTGGTTTGGTTCTAGGACATTCCATGGATCCAGAAATCCATGGATGCTATGTGCTATTATTATTATTGTTGTTGTTGTTGTTATTACCATTATTATTATGGGGCTTTGGGATCCACTGTTTGTTTGGGTCCAGGACTTTCCATGGATTCCAAAATCCACACATGCTGCCATGAAACCCTTTCATTCATGCCTTTCCTCATTGAGGGATCCATGCTGTGAGCATGACAGTTATAAAGATTCACTAGCGTTAAATCTAGGCGAAGTTTACCATGGGTTCCAATGTTAGATGGCTTCCTAGAAAGCACCAGAAAGAGGCAAAGGGCTGTGGAAGGATGTGCTGCTTGTGGAGCATGGGAAGCGTAGTCTCCCTGCAGCAGAGCCTAGGTCTCCAAATGCCTGGAAGCTGGGCTCTGTGATGGGCATATTGAGTCAGGATGAGCTTTGTTGTGCTGGGATAATGGGGTTGGTAATGATGCTTCAATACAGACATGATTAAGTTTTCCTCTGGGTGAACCTTGTTGTGCTTTGAGAGCCTGAGACCAAGGCCACAGGTGCATTAGATGAGATAAAGCTCTGTGGGAACTGGGCCTGGTTTCCAGAATTTTCCCAGGAGGAGAGGGCATCAACATCGTAAACTCAAACAGAGACAGAGAGACACTCAAGCAGAGACCGTTATATATACATAGTTATTTGTGTGTGTGTGTGTGTGT
>NW_024833090.1:0-1322 GCF_019175285.1 Sceloporus undulatus
AGGAGCAAAGCCATACAAATGCCAGCATTGTGGGAACTGTTTTTCTTTGAAGGGACACTTAGTGACACATCAGAGAGTCCACACCGGAGAGAAGCCATACAAATGCCAGCATTGTGGGAAATGTTTCTCTCAGAAGTCAAGCCTAGTGACACATCAGAGAGTCCACACAGGAGAGAAGCCACTCAAATCTCAGCAGTAAACTAACATTGTTTTTGTCAATCAGGAATACAAAAAGTATATTTTCAATCCAATGGTGAAAAGAAAAGGCCCTTGTGATTTTGTGTGTTACGTTTGTCTGTCTATATGTCTGTTTATATTTTAAAGTTATAGTTTGCTAAGTTTAATTGCTATTAGTATAGATAATTGCTTCAGGTTATAAACCTGACTGGGGATTTTGGGTCATCGTATAGGTCAGCTAGATAGGGGGTGCTGGGATTTTTTTTTTACAACTGGCTAGAATAGTAATGGGAATGATAGCTTTTGGAAAGTGTAGGATGTTTTCTGAAGAAAGGTGGGGACAGGTATTAACAGAAATGGGGTAGTTTCTGGGAATGGCAAAGGGGGCTGTGTTCCCTTTGGGGCATAGACTGTGGGAACTGAGGGTGGGGACTAGGATTGGAAGAGGGTGGGGTTTAAAGTGTTGGGGTTTCAATGTATTCTTTGTCTTGGGGAGGACAGTTCTGGTTTAAACATTGAATTTCTGATTATGTGTTCTCAATAAAGTTATTTGTTGTTTCAATGTGTTGGACTCTTTGATGCACAGAAGTTCTGAATTTGCACAAAATACACTTTTATCTCTCATCAGTCCTCAGCTCCTTTCCAGCCATAAGAAGAAAAGAGGCAAACACACACAAACACATACCAAACAGACAGATAGAGCTATATGTACAAAGCAGAGCCTTCCTTCCTTCCCTTTCCCTCCTGAGTCCAGCTCCTCCTTGGGCTCCATTCTGGCATCCTCCAAGTCTCCTCAAAGGAAGGAAGGAAGGGTGCACTCCTTCTCTTTCCGCAAAGGCTGCCAACGGAATAAGCCTCAGCAGTAGCAGCAGCAAGGCCCTGGCGATCCCTGCGCATGTTGAGGAGGGGCCTTTGGAGCATATGCACATGTTCAGTCTCAGGCCCTGAAGCCATTGCTGCCCTCACAGTCTGTTCAGAGGGAGGAAGAGATGGAAGTGGGAGAGAAATGTATGAGAAAAAAGGGGCAGGGGGCACTTGAGGAGAGGCATGGCCATGGGGGGAGGGGGCAGGGTCCTTTAGATGTAAAAAGGGCTTTGAGAAGCCCTCCCTCCTGGAAAGTGGGGCAGAGGAGAGACCCTCCCTCC
>NW_024833091.1:0-1322 GCF_019175285.1 Sceloporus undulatus
AAAGAGGAACCAGTGCTTATGTGCACACACACAACTCATTTTCAGCTAGTGTGACTAGAGTTTGAAAGTCACTGTAAAGATAGACTTGGACATGAGACAAATAAAGTGTGTGAATGGGGGAATCACGGGAATCAATTCCCCTCTCAAACACAGACCCAATACATTTGGCTCCCCGAGGCAGTGACACTCCACATCTCTCTGACTCAAGTAAAGGTGTACAGTATGAATGCAACAGTACAAAGACTAATGAGAAAAGACTAGGACAATTACTATAACTACCAATGCAAGGAAATAGAATACAGTAACAAAAAAGGAAGAACGAGAGACCTTTTCTACAAGATTCAAGATATTAAAGGGATATTAAGCCGAGGACCAGGATGCTCCATGATAACACTAATAACATAATTCAAGACCAGGAGAGGATAAAAAAAGTTGGAGGCAATACACAGAAAAGATATACAAAAGAGATGAAAAAATGAAGGACGCATGGAATGAAGAGCCATATGAAGATGAACCACAAATTCTAAAACTACTACAACTCACACTGACAGAATCAACTCCAATCTTAACCAACATATGTCAACAGATATGGAAAACAAAACAGTGGCCAATGTTAATAAGTGTTCAATAAGTGTTGGAAGTGTTCAAGTTACACCCCCATCCACAAGAAAAGAGACGCAAAAAATTGCAGCAACTATAGGACCATAGCGCTAATCTTCCATGCAAGCAAAATTATGCTCAAAATTCCACAGCATAGGCTCCCATCATACATGGAGAGAGAAATCTCAGAGGTCTAAGCAGGGTTCAGGAAAGGAAGAGGAACTAGGGACCACATTGCAAACATACGATGGCTAATGGAGCGCACCAGGGAATTCTAAAAGAAAATCAACATGTGCTCTATAGACTACAGCAAAGCCTTTGACTGCATAGATCATGAAAGGCTATGGGATGCCCTTAAAGACATGGGAGTGCCAACACACCTAATAATCCTGATGAGGAATCTGTACTCAGGACAAGCGGCTACTGTCAGATAAGGATGCATCTTATCACCCTACTTGTTCAACTTATATGCAGAACATATTGTAAGAAAAGCATGCTTGGACACAGAAGAAGGAGTGAAAAGATGACTAAACTGAGTCTGAGTCTGTGATACTTTGGTCACATCATGAGAAGACATGACTTATTAGCAAAGACAATAATGTTGGTAAAAGTGAAAGGAATTAGGAAGACAGGATGACCACATGTTTGATGGATGGACTCAATTAAGGAAGTCACGGGTATGAATCTGCAGAAACTGGGAAAAGAAGTGGAGGATAGGGGGG
>NW_024833092.1:0-1322 GCF_019175285.1 Sceloporus undulatus
TTAGACCATTTCATTATATCTCTTTTGATTTCAATCCAAACTTTTTCGTAATTATTATAATAAAGTTCAATATTTCTGTTTGTTAGATATATACCCAGAGCTTTTCTGACCGTCTTAAATCCCAAAATGCAACTTAGTTCTTGTTCTTCAATCTTAGTCATATTTTTAGTTATAATAGCTGTTTTATTTGCGTTTATCTTAAATCCTGCTAATTCACCATAGTTGTTTATTTTTTTAATTAATGGTATTATTGATTCTTTTGGTTCTTCCAGAAATATAATCAGATCGTCTGCAAATGCTTTCAGTTTAACATTAAATTTACCTATACAAGCTCCTTTTATATCATTGTCGTCCCTTATACTATTAATTAATACTTCCAATGTCAAAATAAATAAAAGGGGGGACAGAGCGCATCCCTGCCTCGTTCCTCTCATTATTGGTATATATTCTGTTATATCATTATTAATCAATATTCGTGCCCTTTGTTTTTCGTAGACTGCATTTACCCATTTCATAAACATATTACCAAGTCCCATTCTTTTTAATGTCTCTATCATAAAATACCAGTCCACCCTATCAAATGCTTTTTCCGCATCAACCATGATCATTGCAAACTTTTTTCCATTGTTGTGTTCATAATATTCTATTAGGTTCAAGACAGTTCTTATGTTGTCTTTAATTTGTCTGTTTGGTATAAAGCCGTTTTGATCTTTTTTTATCAATATGTCAACACAATTCTTTAATCTAGCAGATAAGATTGATGTAAATATCTTATAATCTATATTGGTTAAAGAAATGGGTCTAAAGTTATTAACAGTTTGTTTTTCTTGTTCTCCTTTAGGAATCAATGATATATAGGCCTCATTCCATGAGTCCGGAATCCCATTTAAAGGTATATCATTCAATGTATCTTTTAATGGTTCTATCAGGACATCCTCCATCTTTTTATAATACATTGCCGATAATCCATCTGGCCCTGGTGTTTTTTGTATTTTTAAATTTCTTATAGCCCTTATTATTTCTTCTGAACTAAATGCCTGATTTAAATAATTTTTTTGTTCATCTTTTAATGTTATATTTATGTTCTTTCTTATATAATTCTCGATCTTATCTTTGTTATTTTCCAATGTTTCTCTTCTATATAATTTCCTATAATAATTAACAAATGCTTTATTAATATTATTACAATTTGTTATTACCTCTCCATTTTCATAAATTTCTGTAATTAATTTTCTTTCTTTTTCTTTTCTTATTCTGGATGCCATTAATTTCCCAGCTTTATTGCCAGACTCAAATTGTCTCTGTTTTAATATTCTTAGTTT
>NW_024833093.1:0-1322 GCF_019175285.1 Sceloporus undulatus
GGAAGCACTGCCCCTTCCTAACCCTAGTACGTATACAATACGTACTATATGGCGGTTTATATCCCGCCCAAGTAACTTAATTTCTATTCAGCTTTAGGAGACTCTATACTTCCCTCTTATAAGATTAGTTAATTTATCCATTATTGCAAATTCATTAAGCTTTATATGCTGTTCTTGGAAGGGAAAAACTGAGTCCTTCCAAGGTTGTGCTTACAACAATTTGGCTGCTCTTACATGTATTGTAGAGCCTTCCTATTCTTTTCTGTTCTTCCAAAATTCCAAGACAAAAAATATTCTCAGTTGAATTTTCAATTTTAGTAGATGTTCCATCACTTTATGTATTTGTCATTTTTTTCTCTTTCATAGGTCCACCACTTGTGATAAAAAGTCCCTTCACTTTTTCTGACATTTCCAACAAAAATTAGAAGTATCTTTATAAATCTCAGAAATCTTTTCTGATGTTAAATAAGCATGATACATCATTTTGTAAAAAAATTCTTTCAGATTATAGCTGAAAGTAAACTTCAGTTATTTATTCCACATATTTTCCTGTTGGTCCATTTGTATATTCTGATCAATTCCCCCCCTCCCCCATTTCAAAGTGATTGAGGGGGCAGTCACCCTCCAACTTCAAGCTGTTTTGGATGAAACCGATTATCTGGACCCATTTCAAACTGGCTTTAGGATGGGATACGGAGTTAAGACAGCCATGGTCGCCTTAGTTGATGATCTCCATCTGGGCATCAACAGGGTAAGTGTGACCTTGTTGGTGCTCTTGAAGATCTCAGCGGCTTTCGATACCATAGACCGGGGTAGGCAACCTTTTTGAGCCAGGGGCCAGTTTGCTGTCCCTCAGACAACTGTGGGGGCTGAAGCCAAAAAATAAATAATTAAAGAATTTATAAAATATATATATAAATAAATAAACCGGGACAAATGTAGGACAAAATTTTCAAATGGAGGACACTTTTTTTTTTGAATGGAGGGCACACGAAAAAATTTGCTGATTTTAAAAAAAATATTAATATAAATGTATGTTTCTGAGGCTTCTATAGACAATTGGCCCCCCCTTGCCCCCGCTTGCGCGCTGCTTGCCCCGCTTGCCTGCCTCCTCCTGATAGGCCAAAGGCCCCGGCGGCAATTGGTGGCAGGACCAGGCTGGGGTCGGTCCCAAGGCCTCACCGGGCCGCATCCGGCCCACGGGCCACAGGTTGTCTACCCCAGCCATAGACCATGGTATCCTTCTGGAACGCCTGAGAGACCTAGGTACAGTGGTGCCTCGGGTTACGAAATTAATTCGTTCCGCGGCTAATTTCGTAACC
>NW_024833094.1:0-1322 GCF_019175285.1 Sceloporus undulatus
ACTCAAAGTCACAGCTTCCTTGTTCCAAAGGACCAAATGAGATCCAGGAAATGTGCATTTCACATATCTTTAATTGTTATTTAAACTATAGTGTGGGTACTGACTTTAGGATTGGCACCATGCCGCATGGAGAGAGTGGCTAAAGTTTTCTCAAGGAACAACATTCCCACATTGCTACTGCTTCTGTGAAAAATCTTCCTAATAATTTTGCTCCAGGAGTGTGCCACCAAGTAATGGGCTTTTCTGAGAACAGCAGAAGAGATGTGTCTCTTGTGTCTCTTAGCTCTCAACCCCTATACATCATCGAGGACAAGGACAAGTGTGGATGAACCAGCCACTAAGGATGGTATAGAAGAGAACTCTGCCTATGCTTTATTGTTGTTTACACTAGGAAACGGATAAGGAGTAAGAACTCTTTGTCCATGTTCTGCCAATGGCAGGGGGTAGAGCCAATGAGGGAAATTGATTTGCAGATCAGGGGTCTATGTGCAACTGGCTTTTTAAAAGAGACGTCCAAGAAAGATGTGGTTTTATTTTATTTTGAAACCAACCTCTGAAGGTTATATACTTTCCGTTCTGTAATATTCTTCTGTCTTGAAAAAAACCACTGTGCACTTTGAAGTTGAAGGCTTTCATGGCCGGCATCCGTCGTTTTTTGTGGGTTTTTCGGGCTATGCGGCCATGTTCTAGAAGATTTTGTTCCTGACATTTCGCCAGCATCTGTGGCTGGCATTTTGAAGATGTTTTGTTGTTTTTAATTTTCATTATTATAAGCCACAATTTGTGCTTACTTGTCAAAAGCATGAGATAAAATACAGAACAAGGAATGTTTAGGATCTGGATATAACATGAACAAATGAAAAAGATTCTGCACTGAAGTTATTAACTTACAATGCCTCAACTGCCCCATACTTTTTGCACAAGCTTCCTCAGCTGATCCTTAGTTATTTTAGTGCTGCAGTGTCTACTAGACCTAGATTTTGTTTTGCCTTCCTTAATAACTGTCAGTGCACCTACAGATGGCATAGCTAGGACCCAGACCATGGACATGTGGATTGAAATCCCTGCTATGCCACGAAGCTCCCTGAAAAGCTTTGGACAAGTGTGCATTTGGACAGAACAAGTGTAATTTATCATTCCAGGCATGAGGTTGGGTTCACAATGTCCCCCTGCCTTTTCCTCATGCAGCATAGTTGCCACAAAGATATTATTCCTGAATCTAAACTGTAGCAGCTATTTTCAATTTTGATTTGTTTTTAAACAAGCCAGTTTCATCATCAGTATACTGAGCTGTTTTGTTTCAGTAATCAAAATTAATCACA
>NW_024833095.1:0-1322 GCF_019175285.1 Sceloporus undulatus
TACTCAGCTCTCTCAGTTCAGCTCCCTTTTTATATCCGCTCCTTGGGCAGTTTCTAGTATTCTCCCCAAGCCTCTCTGGCTGCAATTTCCTCAGGATTCTAACACAGTCTGCCAATATCACTGACTCCTCCCAGTTTTATACTCACTCATGAGAGCAGCCCCCAACCTTTTTCTAACCTGATTCTTATTAGCTGCCTCGAACATTCTATTCTGCCTATGTTTCTCCACACCTTCTGTTTGTGCATGCGAGTTTTCTTATCCAAATGTATCACATTTTTAGCCTGTTTGAATCTGATTTGGCCCAGCTCTCCAATATGTTAAGCTAATCTTCAATCCTGTTTCCCTCCTGTAAGAAAATGCTTTTGAAACTATCTGATTGTTTCATCAATTAATTCTTCCATTAGCAGGGTACAGAACAATATTTTTGTTATTAGCCATAACTCTTCCTTCCTTCCTTCCTTCCTTAGAAAGTCTTTAGGGCAGTGATGGTGAACATTTAAGAGACCAGGTGTCCAAACTCAGTGGCATTTCTGCACGGAGTGTCAACTAGTGCTGGGGGGGGGGGGTTTGGGGGGGGGGGAAGTCTTGGGGGGGGGGGGATTTTTTGGGGGGAACTCAAGGCACACTCTCTTAGCATCAAGCTTGCAATAGCAAACCTCCCTCTGACAAACATGCCAAGAAAATTCCATGATAGTTTCACCGTAGGGTTGCCACAAGTCAGAAGTGACTTGAAGGCACCACACATACAAGTTATGCTCTCTCAGTCTCAGAGGATGGCAATGGAAATCCTCCTCTGATGAAGCTTGCCAAGAAAACCCCATGATAGGATCCCCTTAGGGTCACCAGGAATGACTTGAAGACACATAACACACACCCAAAAGTCACACTATCTCAGCCTCAGAGGAAGACAATGGCAAACCCCCTCTGACAAAACTACCCAAGAAAACCCCATGATAGTTTCCCCTTAGGGTTGCCATGAGTTATAAACAACTTGAAGGCACCACACACACACACAAGTCACACTCTCTCAGCCTCAGAGGATGGCAATGGAAAGCCCCTTCTGATGAAGCTTACCAAGGGTCACCTTAGGGTTTCCAGGAATGACGTGAAGACACACAACACACAAACCCAAGTCACACATTCTCAGCTTCAGAGGATGGCAATGGAAATACCCCTCTGACAAAACCTGCCAAGAAAATTCCATGATAGTTTCACATTAGGGTTGCCATAATTCGGAAATGACTTAGAGGCACACAACAACAAGAGATACTGACGTATTATTATTATTATTATTATTATTATTATTATTATTATTATTATTA
>NW_024833096.1:0-660 GCF_019175285.1 Sceloporus undulatus
TTGTGAATTGGGGAACGCAAGGCATGGTTTGCGCTCAAGCGGTGTTCCTTAGCCCCTAGGTCATCCCAAGCACCGGGTAGGGACCCGGCTTTGGATAATCAAACAACAGGGTGGTTGTTTGATTGCACAGATCCTGACCTTATGCTTTGTGCCAACTCTACCAATGGTTTAATAAATTTGTGGCCTTTCTCCCATATCGGTGTTTTGTGGTTATTTGACAAGCACATACAAGGCAAAAGACCTCCATGGAAGGAGACGCCACTGCATTCTGAGGAAGGAGTGTGTTCCACTGTCAAACAGCCCTTACTGTCAGGACGTTCCTCCTAATGTTCAGGTGGAATCTCTTTTCCTGCACTTTGCATCCATTGTTCCATGTTCTAGTCACTGGAGCAGCAGAAAACAAGCTTGCTCCCTCCTCAATATCGCATCCCTTCAAAAATTTAAACAGGGCTATCATATCACCTCTTAACCTTGCCTTCTCCAGGCTAAACATGTCCAGCTCCCTAAGTACATTATATTGAAAGGATTCAAGACAAACTAGATTTAAAGGCAGCAGGTTTTTGCTTGCTAACATAATTTAAAGTTTATTTCCTGCACTGAATTCTGAAGTGATGAAATAATATTTGGGATGCACCATGCGATTTCCTCCCCTTTTCCTTA
>NW_024833096.1:760-1322 GCF_019175285.1 Sceloporus undulatus
TTGTGAATTGGGGAACGCAAGGCATGGTTTGCGCTCAAGCGGTGTTCCTTAGCCCCTAGGTCATCCCAAGCACCGGGTAGGGACCCGGCTTTGGATAATCAAACAACAGGGTGGTTGTTTGATTGCACAGATCCTGACCTTATGCTTTGTGCCAACTCTACCAATGGTTTAATAAATTTGTGGCCTTTCTCCCATATCGGTGTTTTGTGGTTATTTGACAAGCACATACAAGGCAAAAGACCTCCATGGAAGGAGACGCCACTGCATTCTGAGGAAGGAGTGTGTTCCACTGTCAAACAGCCCTTACTGTCAGGACGTTCCTCCTAATGTTCAGGTGGAATCTCTTTTCCTGCACTTTGCATCCATTGTTCCATGTTCTAGTCACTGGAGCAGCAGAAAACAAGCTTGCTCCCTCCTCAATATCGCATCCCTTCAAAAATTTAAACAGGGCTATCATATCACCTCTTAACCTTGCCTTCTCCAGGCTAAACATGTCCAGCTCCCTAAGTACATTATATTGAAAGGATTCAAGACAAACTAGATTTAAAGGCAGCAGGTTTTT
>NW_024833097.1:0-1322 GCF_019175285.1 Sceloporus undulatus
CTACACACTGTCCTTAGGAAAACTCATTAGCTTTTTTGGTTTTTCCTACCACCTGTATGTCGATGAAACCCAGTTGTATCTTTCCACCCCTGACCTTTCTCCAAGGCTTGAACAGCAAGTCTTGTCTTGTCTCACAGCTGTCTTGCAGTGGATGTGCCATCGGCATTTGAAGCTCAACATGTCCAAGACGGAGCTTCTTGTCTTTCCTCCTAAGTCCACCCTTCAACACTCCTTTTCTGTCTCTGTGGACAACATTTCTATTCTACCAGTCCAGCAAGCCTGCAGTCTTGGTTTTATCTTTGATTCTTCTCTGTCATGTATCCCTCAGATCCAGACCACAGCCAAGGCTTGTAGATCCTTATCTTTCCGCCTCTACTGCCAAGATCCTGGTCCATGCCCTAGTGGTCTCACGACTTGATTTCTGTAACGTCCTCCTGGCTGGGCTTCCTCTTTCTCACCTCCGTCCTTTAATTTCTGTCCAGCATTCAGCTGCACGCATTATCACATCCGTCCACCACTGTGACCATATCTCTCCTTTGTTGGCATCCCTTCACTGGCTCCCCCTCCCTTTCCGTATTCAGTATAAGCTCCTGCTGTCGATATTTAAAGCCCTCCATGAACTGGCCCCTCTGTACTTATCAGACCTTCTTTCTCCTCGCCTTACCTTCCCACTCGGGCCCTCCATTTTGGTAGTCAAGGTCTGCTGTCTCAGCCCAGGATTTCCTCTGCCCCATCCCGGATTCGCCCCTTTTCACTTGCTGCCCCTCACTCCTGGAACCTTCTTCCCCCACAAGCAAGAGCCATCACTTCTTTAACCAGCTTCAAAATGGAGTTGAAAACCATCCTGTTCAGAGAAGCCTTCCCAGGCATTGCATAATTGTCGCTTACTATTTGATGTTCTTTTGGTGCCTGTTTATCAAACCATTTCCTTTATTGCTATGTACTGTATATGCATTATCCTACTTGAGAGTATGTATTTTCCCTGGAAGAAGATTAACCATCCATTATGAAGCCAAGCCCTCCCTCCAGTCCATCTGCCTTGGTCCAGGCCTTGGAGGTAGAGAGGAACTGCTGGACCTCTTAGCCTTTCCCTCCACCACTCCCTTCCCCTTTTGTGTCATGTCTTTTTAGATTGTAAGCCCGAGGGCAGGGAACCGTCAAATTAAAAAGATTGTATGTACAGCACTGTGTAAATTTACAGCACTTCATAAATAAAGGTTAATAATAATAATAAGCTCCAGGAAAAGAGATTCCACCTCAACATTAGGAGGAACTTCCTGACAGTAAGGGCTGTTTGACAGTGGAACAAACTCCCTCAGAGC
>NW_024833098.1:0-1322 GCF_019175285.1 Sceloporus undulatus
TTTAAAAACCCCAAAATACCAAGGCAGACCTAATGGCCACTGACTCAGCTTTCCTCCTCCTCCTCCTCTGGCCCAATTCTGCCCTGGCCTTCAGGCACCCTTCCTCCGGCTCCTTTCTCCTCCTCCTCTCCCCCCTCCTCCTCCTCACGATGGCTGGTGCGCGTGGAGGGAAGCAGGGCAGGCACGTGTGCGTGCAGATGGAAGTGGGGCAGGCGCGCGCGCTGCCACTGGCCCCTGCTGAGGCCTGGGCGGCGCGCGCCAAGGAGCGCGCACGGAAGCCCTCACACTGGAGGTGCGGTGGCGGCGGCGCTTCTGCCGCCGAGGAGGAGGAGGAAGGTGGAGCCGGAGGAGGAGGTGGGTTGGCGCTGCCCACCGCGAAGATGACGAGGAGGAGGTGGGTTGGCGCCGCAGCAGCCGCATTAGCGGCAGCGGCAATGGCCGGAGCGGGCCCCCGAACCGGGAACAAGGCATGGGTGGGGGCCCAAACCGGACCGGGACCGGGAGGGGCCTCCCGAAACCGTGATTGGCACGGGGGACGCCAGGTTATGGCAACCCTAGTGGTGGCCATAAGGTTGAATCTTTTTGGCTTGCATACAACTTGAAAAGCTTCCTTTTTTTGACTGTGGCTCTTAGAATTCCTGCATTGGCGTCCCCCAAGCTTAGGGCTTGCTTGGTCTCTAACCAAGCCAAAGTGGGCTGAATTTCAGCCCAAATAGACTTAAAAGCCTGATGGATTTCCCTGTGCAGCACTGCCTAGTTGTTCCCCCCTGGCGCCTTTGTTTTCTCTTTTTTAGGTTCAGAGCTTGTGCCAAACCTTACCAAGTATTATATCTACAAGCCCATGATGGTGCAGTTTCAGGGATACATGGATTGGCCCTTGTTTGGCTCCAAGTGGGTTGAATTCCAGCCCAAAGAGGCTTAACTGCCGGGTGGATTTCCCTGTGCAGCACTGCCTAGGTAGTTCTCCTCTTGTGCCTTTGTTTTCTCTTTCTTGGGTTCATCGCTTGTGCCAAAACCTCCCAAGGATTATATACACAAGCCCATGATGGTGCAGGGATACGTGGATTGGCCCTTGTTTGGCTTCCAAACAAGCCAAAGTGGATTGAATTTCAGCTCAAAGAGCCTTAACTGCCTGTTGGATTTCCCTGTGCGGCATTAATAATAATAATAATAATAATAATAATAATAATAATAATCTTTATTTGTATACCGCTTTTCCGTGGACGATCAAAGCGGTTTCCAATATCAGATTAACAATACATAACACATCATGACTCTGCTTCTCTCCCCTCAAGATGGTGGTCGGGAGGAGGGCTCTTCTT
>NW_024833099.1:0-1322 GCF_019175285.1 Sceloporus undulatus
AGATGGTGAAGTTGATGAAAGTCAGAGTAGAGCTTGCAAATATTTGTAACCTCCAAGGATTTAATTGAAACGAATTGTGTTTCTGATTTAGTTTTAAGTGAAAAGTGGCCAATTTATTGCCAATATCTATGTCTGGATATTTGTTTCCATACTCTGCTATGTTATTCTTGAGCTGCATCTGGGAGTGTCACCCTCAGGTTGCGCTGTATATTGGCTTTTGAACGCAATAGGAATTCAGAGCCAAGAAGGACCCAAGAGCCAATATGCTAATCCTTTTTGTCTGAGATATTTCCACCAAGCACCCATTGCATTTAATTTAGTTTCAAACCATTCTCTCCTCCAGGAATCTTTCTAAAATGATATAAACCTTTTTGAACACTTGGTTTCTGACCCCAAGAAACAATTACAGTATAAATATCTGTCCTGGCTGATTGTTCTTCGACGTCAGTCCAATTACAGACAGACAGTCTGTCAGTTTACATTGCTAAACACCTCACTACACTCACCAGCCCCACTTGCCATGGAAGTTACTGACTTCTCTCACCATTCTTAACCCTCCACAATTGTAATCAAGTTCCACCTAGGTAAAGTTTTACCATTAGCAAAGCCTCACACTATTCACCACTCCAACCTTTGTTACTAGTTCTTGTGTGTGTGAACACCTATATCTGTATATGTGTGTATATTGCTTTTCCCCTAAATAAAACATAAAAACCTATTTCAAATGCATTTGGAGTTCCCTGTGCTTCCAGGCCTTGTATAGTTGGGCTGAATCCCAAGATCGCTCTTGCCCAAACAAACTAGATGTCTGCTTTCAGCAAAGTACCACATTCCCCTAAAAGCATAGCACTTGGGAGTATCCTCCCCAGACTCCAGCATTTTGGGTAACAAAGGGCCTCTGGAATCAACCAAGGAACTAAGCAAGTTCAGGTAGGAAAAGAAACATTAGAGGAAAAGCAGGTTTGTGTCCCCTCTTCCTCCCTTCATAGATATTACTCATAATTGCTTAATGGAACCCCTAAACATATCTACAAACAAGGTTTTGAGCCAATTCTCAGAAGTTCTCTCAAGCCAGTTCTTAAAATCTGTCAGGTTCGTGGCTGTCTCCCAATCCCCAAGGCCCCTCTCCTTTGGTGTCTCTCCAATAGTGCCTCACTAAACTATAAATTCAGATATTCTACAGGATGTTGCTATCACAATTAAACTGCGCTTGAAAGAGATATATGACTCCTAAAGGGCAATGTGATTCTAGGCTCCATCAATACGAGTATAGTTTCTAGATCAAGGGAAGTAATAGTGCCACTCTATTCTGCTTTGGTAAG
>NW_024833100.1:0-1322 GCF_019175285.1 Sceloporus undulatus
ACAACTGGCTTACCAATAAGTTTTTTCCATCACTTGTTAAGCAATGACTTAGTGTAGGATGGTACAAATTACTGGGGTCCTGAGGTCTAGACGAGAGTGTGGGACCTAACTATGTTATGTATTTTATTTTATTTTTTGCCTTTCTTAGGGATATCATTATTTGTCTATTGGCTTTGAAACCCACTGTGAAATTGGTTAATTTCAAATGAAATACAGTGTGCCCATGCAATACGCGGGCACACTATATGTGGGTTCAAGCTTATGCTGAAGCCAGGCGACAATTGGGCAAATGTCATGCGTGCTTGTGGCACATGCGACGTGCCACAAGCATGCACCCCATTGTTTCCAATGGGATGCGAGCTTATGCAGAATTCCCATTATGCAGGGGGGATCCAGAACGGATCACCTGCGTAAGGGAAGGACCCACTGTAATAATGATATATCAGCTTTCATCCAATATAGACTCTAATTAACCAAAGAACTACTAGCTACTTCTTTGGATTCGGTTGATTAACTTTCTCCAGATATTCTCTAGATGTGCAACTATTCTGAGGATGGTTGATATTTAGCATCAGTGTTTGACATCTGTACTAGCTATCAACATGTGACCTTTACCTGACATGCAGCAGAGATTATTCAAGTATGTAACAGGCCTGAAAGGGAGCCAGAATGATCCAGTGATCTCAATATCGGACTAGGACTCTGAAAGAGGAAGGTTTAATTCCATACTCAGTCATGGAAGCCCACTGGGTGGCCTTGGAAAAGGCATGCTCTTTTTCATGCCTATAGAAAGACAGTGGAAAACCTCTGAATAAATCCTGCCCAGAAACTCCTAAGAGAGAGGTGCCATAAATCAGAGTTGACTTGAAAGCACCAAGAGACAACAATGGATCTTAGGCAGGTCTTCAGTATCTGATATGTAACAGTCAACACTGATTTTAGTGGAAAGCCAAACTGCAGAAGGTAGCAATATTCTGTATAACAGTACTATATATGCAGAAATGATTATTTCACTGTGTTGTTGTTGTTGTTGTTGTTGTTGTTGTTATTATTATTATTATTATTATTAACCTTTATTTATGAAGTGCTGTAAATTTACACAGCGCTGTACATGCAATCTTTTTAGTTAGACGGTTCCCTGCCCTCGGGCTTACAATCTAAAAAGACATGACACAGAAGGAGAAGGGAGTGGTGGCGGGAAAGGGTAAGAGGTCCAGCAGTTCTTCTCTACCTCCAAGGCCTGGACCAAGGCAGATGGACTGGAGGGAGGATTTGGCTTCAAAATGGAAGGTTAATCTTCATCCAGGGAAAATACATACTCT
>NW_024833101.1:0-1322 GCF_019175285.1 Sceloporus undulatus
AAAGGACCAATCGGGATTTCTCCCTCACAGAAAACTCAGGGATAACATATGAAACATATTAAATATAATTGAATATTTTGAAAGGCAGAATGAAAAAAAACTTGCACTTATCTTTGTCAGTTTAGAAAAGGCCTTCGATAACATAGGATGGAATATGTTACTTAATCATGACATGTGGAAAAAATCGCATTAGGAGCTTCTCATTTAATATGGATAAAGGCAATGTATGAAGATCAAAGAGCCAAACTAATTGTTAACTATAAAAAACAGAAGAATTTGAGATTTCTAAAGGTAAATAGCAAGCTTTCCCACTATCACCCCTTTTTGTTCATTCTGATCCTTGAAGCACTGAATAATAGGATAAGATTAGAAAATAAGATCAATGGAATTAAAATTAGCATACATTGAGTTTAAACTTAGAGTCTTCTCAGATGACATTTGTATTCCCTGGAGAACCCAGAAAAGAGCACAAGACAATTGATGGATGTAATAGTGGGATTGGAATATGATTCAGGACTAAAAGGAAACAGAGACAAAACAACATTAATATCAGAAAATATGGGGAAAAGAAAGAACAAATGCAGTAAGAAATTAATGGATTTAAAGTGGGAAAGAAAGTTAAATATCTAGGAGTAAATGTAACAAATGAAAACTCATATCCATTTCACAATAACTATGAGACACATGGAAGAAAATCAGAAAAGATCTAGAAAAATGGAGGAAATTACACTTATCGCTATTAGGAAAAATATCACTGAACCAAATGAGTTTCCTTCCTGAAATACTGTTTCTGTTCCAAGTGATACCCATCATCCAGAAAGAAAAACCATTGAATCTATGGCAAAAGGAAATCTCAACATTTATTTGGAATAAAAAAAGAGCCAGGATAAAAACGAAAATACTTTGTGATGAGAAAAATAGAAGAGGACTTTATTTTGCTGCTTGTTGTTTAGTTTGGATTAGAGAATGGTTTATGTTAGAGAATGAACAGTTGTTATGTCTGGAGGGTAAACATTTAAGATTTGGGTGGCATGAATTTACAGTAAAGAGAAAGTTCGTAAAGAAAACACAAATCATTTCGTAAGAAAAGCTCTATTGAAGATCTGGGGAAAAACAAGTGTAGAATATGTCCAAAAATACCTTTATGGCGTTTGCCGCATGAGGCTCTTTTCGGGAGGAAAAGTATCCAGAAAACTAAATGGTTAAAATACAAGGATGTCCTGAAAGAATCACAAGGAAAAACTAGAGATCAAAACACAAGAAGAACCTAAAGAGTCTGGCCTAGATTGTCACTGGTATCTTTATCGTCAAATGAGGGAGAG
>NW_024833102.1:0-1322 GCF_019175285.1 Sceloporus undulatus
TAAAATCTGGGAAGCAAAGCTCTGAGTTTCTGACATTCTCTGGGTGTCAACAGGAAGGTCTTTTCACACCATCCTGTTTCCCATCCATTTCCTCCTGGGTTCACCCCACTCCATTTCTTCCAGACCCCCCAGCTCTCTCTCCCCTCCAAGGGACTGACTGGGTCTGTGGCCTTCAAGTATGTCCTCCTTTGGAGGAAATGGTGAGCTAACAGGGAGGGCTGGAGGACAAACTCTGCCAGAGCTGGAGAACCATGGTGGCTGCATTACTGGCTCTGGTTGAAGGTGAGGCAGCCCTTGCGGAGGGCGAGGAATGCCTGGAAAAGACACCCCAGCCCCACCATCACCAGACACATGGAGGTTAGAAGTCAGGTGCTCTGCCTTCCCTGAGGCCATCTCAGTAGCAAGAGCCCCACAGAGTGAGACTCCAAAAGGACAGGGGGCTACCTGGGTCTCGGACATTTCCTATCCCTTCTTGTTCCTCCCAGGAACGGTCTTGTGCAGTTGCTTGCATTGCCAGAGGAATGTAGCCCATAGCAATGTGTTGGGGCTGGGAAGACCCATTTCCGTCCCACTGACCACTGGGGCTGAGCTCTGAGGGGGTGAGAGGAGAGGGTCAGGGGGCTGTTGCCAGAGGAAGGGGCACAGACCAGGTTCAATGCTGCAATATCTTTCACACAGTTGGTCTCAAGGGTGCTGCAAAATCCCTCTGCACACAATCACTACGTCTTATAAGTATAACCCACCCAATCATATTTGATTCACTATTATTCAGTCTGAACCATCAAATGATTTTCATTACCATGATAAGGGCCTGAATCATACTGTTAGTCTCAGCCCAAGAAGACCCATTGAACCCATAGGATTTACAATCATGTGTGGAATAAGCTGAGTTTCACAAGTATTGCGATTTCACATAAGCAAAACTGGTCCTCTGGTCCTCACCAGAGTAGACCCACTGAATCAGCTGAATTTACCTATCTGTTGAAGAATCGTTTAGTAGTTGATTGAAAGGGTCTATTCTAGCTCGATATACATTATATATATATATATATATATATATATATATATATATACCAAAGATAAGATATAAACAAAATAATTTAGGCTATGGCTGGGATATTGAGGATAGATTAAGATATTGACTATAACAAAACATATACTACATTTAGCCACCAAAGAATTAGAGTGCATTTATCCATTTGTTGCCAAATTGCAGTGGCAAATGTCATATTTAAAAAACAGTTCTGGAGAACACTGTGGGCTTAAGGGCCACATTTTAGATCCAGAGACATTCCCCCATATCCCCCAACATTTCACAGGTG
>NW_024833103.1:0-1322 GCF_019175285.1 Sceloporus undulatus
GTCAAGCCAGATATTTATGCTGGAATTGTTGCTTGGGGGCAGAAACCGAGTGTCCAAAAGGGTTTAAATTGCCTTAGAATGTGTCCTGGGAGGAAGAATGGTCTGAAACCAAATTGAATACAATGGATGCTTGGAGCAAATAAATCAGACAAAAAGGATTAGCACATTGGCTCTCAGTCCTTCTTGGCTCTGAATTCCTATCGTGTTCACAAGCCAATATACAGCACAATCTGAGGGTGACACTCCCAGATGCACCTCAGCAATAACATAGCAGAGTACGGAAGCAAATATCCAGATATAGATATTGGCAATGCACTGACCACTTTTTACACTAAAAATAAATAACAAACACAGTTGATTTAATCGAAATCCTTGGAGGTTCTCTATCTTGAGTTGCAAAATAATACAAATATTTGCAAGCTCTCCTCTCCGAGTTCCTTCAACTTCACAATCTCTTGTACACACAACTCCAGTCCAGTCCACACCAATCCGCATGTGAGCTGTATACTGTATTGGTTGGGAGTCATATCCTGGTGCCAAACAGCATGAAGTGACTTCTGCAGTTAGCTTGCATCATGCCATGTGCTCTGACTCAACACTTTATGGCAGTCTCACAGGATATGATGCCAACTGTCAATCGAAGTATTTTTGCAAATGTTTAACGGAATATTGGTGCTTTCTGTACTGGCATTTGGGACGTCCGGAGGACGTCCTATTTTAAAAAAGGGGCGTCTCTTATAGACGCCCCTGTGCCTAATACGGACTCCGTCCGTACAAGATGGCGCCGGCCCTTCTACATGGCCGGCGCCATCTTTGCGTATCGGACGCTGAGCGTCCGTACGCGTCGCGTCCCTTGTGACGTAGCGAGTGCGCCCCTGGCACCTCGCTACGTCGCAAACGCGACTGAAAAAGAGGCTCCGGCTCCCCTGCAGACTAACCGGCGGCGGTTTGTATCCCACCTCTGTTTCAACAGTCCTTTGACTATCTGCTTCCACTGATTCCCTCAAGGCAGTCCCCATCCAGTCTCTTCTTTGCTAGCTCCTATGAATAAGGATACAATCGCTCCATGGATTTACGGGCATAAGCAGCAGGGCCTTGCTTGGGTTACTCACAGCAACTTTATTAATTTAATCTCAAATAAGGAAGGGTTAATGATAATAATCTTATCTATCATTGTCCTTCTTTGCAGAAGAATATTTGAGTCATGAGAGAGTCCACAGAGGAAAGAAGTCACATAAATGCCAGCATTGTGGCAAACGTTTGGCTTACAAGTCTATCCTTGTCGTGCATCAGAGAGTCCACACAGGAGAGAAGCCATACAA
>NW_024833104.1:0-1322 GCF_019175285.1 Sceloporus undulatus
TGAATGTATATTTGTGTGTGTGTGTGTGTGTGTGTGTGTGTGTGTGTGTATCTAAAGTAAATTATAAAGTAACAACTTTTTTAATTTACGGGAAAAACCTCATCTGTAGTTCCAAACCCACTGTAGAAATAATACAGTTTGAGACCCCTTAACCTTTCCTGGCTCAGTACTAAGGAATTATGGGAACTGTTGTGTTTGTGAGACATTTATCCTCCTCTGCCAGAGAGTGCTGGTGCCATAGTAAACTACCATTCCCAGGATTCCCTAGCACTGAGTTATGGCAGTTAATTTGGGGAGACACAGAAGAGCAAGGAGTTTAGGACAAATAGAGGCTCCTTCTAGTCTGGGGAGACACAACAGAAGAGCCCCGGATGCAGCCGATTTCCATTGGCTGCCCCAAACCTCCCCCCCCAATACTTGTGACGTCTGAAGCCTAGGCGCTTGATTGACAGCTTGCGGACACAAATGGGAACGGGGAGCAAATTAATCCACTTTAAAATAAAGCGATTTAAAATAAATGGGAACGAAAACAGGGTCTAAATTTTGAATCGGGGTAATTTGCCCCTTTTCGTAATGGAAACTATGGAAAAAATTCGAATTATTCCCGGAACATAATCCGAATCAGAATTGTGCCAATATCTTTATCTTTATCTGCCAAGTGGGAACACCCCTCAAGAGGGTGTTTAAACTCACCTGGCTTATTCTTCTTTCACCGCAGAGAGATTTGGAAAGGTGGAAAGGCTGATCCTGACACTTCCAATCTGTGTCATGACTTGCAAGTGGATTGTTATAGTTAAACAATCCACCTTTAGGTCATTCCAGGATCAACCCAGTCTGTATGAGCAGCCAAAGTGCTTCACTTCTCTACCTTGTTGATGTGGTTGTGCCTTCAAGTCATTTCTGACTTATGGCAACCCTAACGTGAACCTATCAAGCGTTTTCTTGGCAAGATTTGTCCAGAAGAGGGTTAGTGTGATGTAGTGGGTTGAGTGTTGGACTATGACTCTGGAGACCAGGGTTTGAATTCTGGCTTGGCCATGGAAACCCATTGGGTGACTTTGGGCATGCCCCACTCTCGGCCTCATAGGATAGCAATGGCAAATGCCCTTTGAAGAAACTTGCCAAGAAAACCCCAAGATAGGTTCGACATTGGGTAGCAATAAGTGAAAAACAACTTGAAAGCACACTACAACATCAACAAGGATTGCCTTTGCTTCCTCTGAGGCTTCCATTGCCAAATGGGGATTTAAACCCTGGTCTCCAGAGTCATAGTCAAACACTCAGACCACTACACCACACTGCATTTTGGGGCTACTTACAGA
>NW_024833105.1:0-1322 GCF_019175285.1 Sceloporus undulatus
GCTTTGAATGTGTCTGGCCCTGAAGTGAAAGACATCTAAATGGACTTCCTAAAGGAATGGAGGGAGCACTATCACCTCTGATGGAAACTGATTGTCCCCATGAAAACTCTTTTACAGTCACAAAGAAGAATGCTCCCTTTATCATTGTTTCAGCCTTAGTTGTGTTTCCTGGCAAGCAGAGACATTTTCCTAGCTACTTTCTTCATCACCTGCACCAGCAGTTAGTGACTAGGCAGGGGACGGATAAATTACCTTCTTCAGGCTTTCTGGTTGAATGGACAGACAGCATGCTCTGCCCTTTTCCGCTTGATCCCTGAGCATTTGGCACCCTTTGGTAACCTTTGCCAAGCCCAGTGTTGGCACTCAAGTGCAAAATAATTAGTGCTCCAGCCTTCAACTGTTGTTTCTTTTTTTTTTTAATTTTTATTATACAAATAACAAACATATATACAAACAAACAAATACACCAAATAAACACACAAAGATATCTAAATAGCATTAAAATACATACATTAAGCCATCTCCTTATTGTTGCTTCTGTCTTCCTTTCTTTTTCTACTTCCTTAAGATCGCATCTACCACCTTCTTTTTGGCACAATACAGTGGTACCCCGGGATACGAAATCACCGCGTTACGAAATTTCCGGGATATGAAAAAATCCCATAGGAAAAAACTGTTTCGGGTTACGTTTTTTTTTTTTTGGCTTATGAAAAAAATTTTGGTGCTTTTCGGCGCTTTTTCACACGAAATCGCGGCTTTTAGCACTAGCGCCTATGGCTTTTTCGGCTAGCGAAAGATTTCGGGTTACGAATGGCGCCGTGGAACGGATTACATTCGTAACCCGGGGTACCACTGTATTGCAACAAACTCTGAATCCCCCACACTTACATTCTATATGCACACCATAGGAAATAATCAACCACTCCACAAAATACAAACCAACTGTTTATCCCTGGTTCCAGCACATACCATCTACACTTATCTTCTTAAGTTTCTAATAAGATTTCCTAATGGCTTTTATCTTAATCACCTAATATAAACCCCCTACCATAAACATATTTTTTCCAAGGGTCCCAGTCCCTACTAAACTCCTCTAAGCTACTTTTCCCTAACCAAGTTGTTATCTTATCCATCTCATAGTACTCCATCACCTTTATGTGCCAGTCTTCGATCGTAGGTATTTCTTCCGTCTTCCATTTCTTAGCGATCACTGCTCTTGCGGCAATAATCATGTAAAATAATAACTTTTCTTTATAAGTTTCCTCTTTATTCAAATCCATACTATTTAAAAGATACAACAAAGGGTTTGGTTTCTCTCTAAT
>NW_024833106.1:0-1322 GCF_019175285.1 Sceloporus undulatus
GAGCTGCACCTGTTAGTTCTTGTGAGCCAGCCTCGAAGGGGATGTTGAGGTCCCCCAGCACAAGAAGCCTGGGAGACTCCAACAACAGCTCCGAGACCAGCTGTGTCAGCTTGGCCAGGTAGTCTGTTAGGCCACGGGGTGGACGGTAGTCCAATAGGATCCCCAGACTGTCCCTAGCCTTCAGGGTCAGGTAAATACATTCAATGTGGTCTGTTTTCCAGACAGGTTCCCTAGTCAAGGTGATAGTACTTTTATGGACTAAGGCAATGCCTTATGGCAGGGGTAGGCAACCTGCGGCCCGCGGGCCGGATGCGGCCCGGCAAGGCCTTGGGACCGGCCCCAGCCCGGTCCTGCCGCCGATTGCCGCCGGAGCCTTTGGCCTCTTGCATGAGGGCGTGGGGCCTTTGGCCTATCAGGAGGAGGCGGGCAAGGGGGGGCAAGCGGCAGGCAAGGGGTGGCAATTGTCTATAGAAGCCTCCAAAACATGCATTTCTATTAACATTTTTTTAAAAATCAGCAAATTTTTTTGCATGTCCTCCACTTTTTTAAAAAAAGTGTCCTCCATTTGAAAATTTGGTTCTACATTTGTCCCGGTTTATTTATTTAGTTAATTTTTTTAATTATTTAATTATTTATTTTTTGGCTTCGGCCCCCCCAGTTGTCTGAGGGACAGCAACCCGGCCCCCAGCTCAAAAAGGTTGCCTAACCCTGCCTTATGGACTAACAATGCACTTTAAATGTAACTAGGAAAATTGGCTGGAACGGTTATTTATTGAAACTCCCACCCAATCAATCTCATTCCCCCTTCCTGTATTACTTTTGGAATGCAACTCCAATCCAGTCTTGTTACAGAAACACAAAAAGTAACTTAATACCACTAACTATGTTGATTATATATCCAGAGGTAACTGTGTTGACCATATAGTAAAGTACAATAAAGTACAATAACGGTGGGTTACAGACCGCCCATTTGGGGCGGGCTATACCCGCCCCTTTCCCTGGTGTATTGGGGCCTCAGCCACATTGAATCCGCTTGGCCCCTTTCTCCCATGCTTCGCTGGGTGCAGCCGTCTGAAGGCTGCACCCAGCGACGCAAAGCGGCGCCACAAACCAGGAAGGAGCTCCGAAACGGAGCTCCTTCCTGGTTCGCGGAAAGGGCACACTAAGCGCCCTGGTGCAGACCGACGACGTCACGTCTGCGCCGCCCCGTATAGAGGCGGCGCGGTCGTGACGCTGTCATGGCGGCCCCCATGTGGAAGGGGAGCCGCCATTTTGTACGGACTCAGTCCGTACTAGGGTTAGGGGGGTGCGGAAGCACCGCA
>NW_024833107.1:0-1321 GCF_019175285.1 Sceloporus undulatus
CAGTTGGAATCATGGAATCCTAGAGTTGGAAGGGACCCCAAGAAGGGCCCTGATCCAGTCCAACCCCCTTCTTCTGCCATGCAGGAACTCTCACTCAAAGCATCCCCATTGACAGATGGCCATCCAGCCTCTGTTTAAAGACAGCCTCCAAGGAAGGAGACTCCACTGCACTCCTAGTGGCAAAGGGAGTGAGTGGTTGGACCAGATGGAGAAATGGGATTTATGCAGGGCTCCTCTGACGCTTAGTGGGGGCCCTGCATTCGCTCTGCTCCAATCCAGCGCCACTCACTCTTGCCTTGCCTTGCCTTGCCTTGCCAGGTTTTTTGATTTGGAAAAGGGTGAACTGGGGCAGAGAAAGCCATTTGGGGAGGACTCCATCTTGCTTCTTTCCCCACAGAACCCCAAACTATTATTCTTTTTTAATTGTGATTTTATTTTAATAATGTATAGTATCACTATCATCACTATTGTTATTATTGGACCCATTTTTGGGGAAAGTGACCCTTTGCCCGATAAATTCACCTTTTCCACAATCACTCTTCTGACCAGGAATTGGGTTCTCCATCGGATGTCTTTCTGTATTGATCATTGTTTGCCTTTTTCCTCAAGAGCATCTCTTTACAATCAACTCTGTTTCTGGTAATACTTTCTTTTAAAAAAATCAATATTTAAAATCACCCAACCAATCAATCTTTATTTTGGTCATTGACCAGTATTAAATCACAATGTGATCTCCCCCCACCCATAAGGTGCGCACCATCTGCTATGGTTGCCAGCTGGGCGGAGGGAGTTTGGTGGCCAGGAGATGGCCAGAAGAATCGCCACTCGGCCGCAGCCTCCTGGCTGTGTCCGCACAGTTGAGCCACTGCCGGACCGTCCTGCGCCTTTTCGATGACCTCTCCATGCTTGCCTACAGCCACCAGTATGGACTGGGCCTCAAAGTAAGTAGCTCATACCCCAGAGGACAGGATCAAAATTCAAAATGACCTGAATAGACTAGAAGGCTGGGCCAAAGCTAACAAAATGAAATTCAACACGGAGAAATGTAAGGTACTGCACTTGAGGTGGAAAAATGAAATGCACAGATATAGGATTATGGGAGAAACCTGGCTGAACAAGAGACCTATACGTGTGAAAGGGATCTAGGAGTCCAAGTAGGCCACAAATTGAACATGGGTCAACAGTGTGATGCGGCAGCTAAAAAGGCCAATGCAATTTTAGACTGCATCAATAGAAGTATAGTGTCTAGATTAAGGGAAATAATAGTCCCAATCTTTCTTCTTCGTGGTCTCTGCGAATCATACAAATGGGTTTCACTGCG
>NW_024833108.1:0-1321 GCF_019175285.1 Sceloporus undulatus
CATGAAGTACTTAAAATTATATAGCAACTCATGAAGGACTGCATGGGGCTCTCTACCAAGCATCCAGTTCTAAGCACCCCATTCCCAGGTTTCTGTAGGATGGATCCACAGCCGTTAACATGGCACCAAACTGCTACAGTTGGGTAATATGTATAGGACTTTGGTTGCCTACTTTCTGGTGTTCCTCCATCTCTCTTATAGGGTTGTGAATTCAGGTCCTGAGGTTTGTGAGCTAAAACCTAGGACCTGGGGCAGGGCCTCTAGCGATTTCAATCAGCCCAATGCATAAATTACAAACCACAGTCGCTCACAGTTTGTCATTCAAAACTACTCAATATACTTTCCTGTGTAGAAATGAAGAGAGAAATTTTAACGGTCTGTTCCCAGATCAAGGGGAAATGAGAGAATTATTCTTTTTCACTTGCTTGGAGAGACAGAATAAAAAGCGTGAAGTCGAAGGCTTTCATGGTTGGCTTCCATTGCTTTTTGTGGGTTTTTTGGGCAATGTGGCCACGTTCTAGAAGAGTTTCTTCTGACGTTCATCTTCAGAGATGCCAGCCATAGATGCTGATGAAACGTCAGGAAGAAACTCTTCTACAACATGGCCACATAGCCCAAAAAATCCACAAAACCTAAGGATAAAAAGCATTTCATTTAGCCTCCTTCTTTCTAGCCAGATGGTGAGTGCAGAGTATAGTAGTGAGCCCTTGTACCACCACAACTGAGAGAAAGCAAGAAACTAAACCAATCCATAGACCCCTGCAATTTTTCTAGTTCAAGAAACCAATTAACTAAGCCTCTTAAATTATAATAAGCTACTGCTCTCACATCTGATCTGGATATTTGCACAGAGCCCTTTCCTCTTTCCTGGAATTGGGCTCCCTCCAAAATGGAGAAGAGGCAGCCTCATCTCCTGTCTGAAGATCATGCATGAAAACTGGAAGCTCAATGCCAGTCCCTGCTGTATCGTATCTTTACTGCCACGTGTAAAAAGGGCAAGGAAAAACACCTGTTACAGGAGAAGAAAGCAAATAAAGCCTGATGCTTTCTGGTCCAGGTTTAGGTCCTGGGCAAAAGAAGGGAAACCAGGATTTGACTTGGGAGATAGCAAATGTTGTGTGGTCTGCCCTGCCTGACCGGGGGAGCCTCCCTAGGGACCAAATCCATCACCCTTCTCTTTTCCCTCAGTCAGCATTCTCACAAAGGAACCAAATTTAGGGGTCTCCCATCAGCATCTCAAGGCACCCACCTTTCCTTTCCTTTCCTGCAAAGGAAACCCAGAAGGAGCCCTTCTTCCTAAGCAGCCAATGACCAAACCCAC
>NW_024833109.1:0-1321 GCF_019175285.1 Sceloporus undulatus
AACAACAACACCTCTTTTCCTTGGAAGAGATTCACAACTATCCCTTCTTTCCTGGCTGGGAAGAATAGGAGGATTCCAGAGGTTTCCATTTCCACTAAGATTAAGAGCTCCCAAATTTCCATGGAAGAGGTTTACTAAGGCATGTGCCAGGAAAGAGTGGGAAACAGGGGGTTCATCATGGGTGAATTACCATTTGTAGCTGAACCTGGGGCTCAGGGTCCCTAAGAAGAGGAGGTGCCCAGGCCCCCCAGAATCCCCTCTGAGCCTCCAGGACAGCAGGACTCAGGGAAGGGACAGTCTGCGAGGGGCTCAGAGTCCGTCAGGGCAAACCTTGAGGGCCCTTTCCCAAAAGCTGGCCAGGATTGGTTTCAGGGGCTGGCATTTTTGTCTCAGAGGACAGTCAGGATCTCAAAGACCACTCCCCATTTTGGATTTTGTCTTTTGACTGTGCTGACCTCAGTGGAGACTTGCTTGCTCCTAAGGTGCCATGGAGGTGAGCATGGAACATACAGGGAAGATGGCGTTTGCAATCTTTTCCACCATTGAGCTTACCTTGTGTTGTCTTCAAGCCTGTCAAAACAGAGCAGGAAAGTAGTTGGGGGGAGAAAGCAAAGCCCCACATTTGCTCCCATAAGCTCCCCCTGAAGCTTTTCCCAACATGCCCTAGTCCTCAGTCTCCCTCCCAGGCTCCTCCGTTTCCTAGAGAGATGGAAACCTTCAAGGGAGAGTCTTTGGGTGGCAAGCCAAGCTCTCCTCTGCTTCCCCAAGGCCTCCTTCTCCATCCACTGCTGCCCTTTGGAAGGGAGACATAGATTGCTCTTGGGAAAGTTACTTTTGGAGGGACAGGGACTCCCAAAACCTCACAGTCTGACTCTAACATTAAGGACTTCAAAGCCCTACAAATGCCAGCATTGTGGACAGTGTTTTGCTCAGAACTCAAACCTAGTGACACATCAGAGAGTCCACACTGGGGAGAAGCCATACAATTGCCAGCGTTGTGGGAAATGTTTTTCTCGGAAGTCAAACCTAGTGAAACATCAGAGAGTCCAAACAGTAGAGAAGCCACACAAATCCCAGAAGTGAACTAATATTATTTTTTCAAGATTTAATATAGAAATATATTTTCAATCCAGCAGTGAAAAGGCCCTTATGCTTTTGTTTGTAAGGGTTGTCTATCCATATGTCTGTGGTTTGTCTGTGGATAAGTCTGTTCATGTTTTAAAGTTATATTTTGTTAAGTTTAGGTTTTCATTGCTGTTAGTATAGATCATAGCTTATAAATTTGACTGGAGATTGTGGTATAGGTTAGCGAAATAGAGGG
>NW_024833110.1:0-1321 GCF_019175285.1 Sceloporus undulatus
ACACAACAAACACTGTTATCGATATGCGGGGGCAGGGAATAGCCTCATTTGCTTCCATCAATCCTCATTTCTCTGAGGGAAATGGGCCGTAGCACCTTTTGAGACTTGACTGAAGGAAAGAAACTTGGCGGCGTGAGCTTTCGTAGACTTCAGCCTACTTCCTCAGATGCATTTGGTGGAGGTACCCTGGCTCCCACTCCAGCAAATGTATCTGAGGAAGTGGGCTGAAGTCTACGAAAGCTCACGCCGCCAATTTTCTTTCCTCTCAAAGGTGCTACAATATCCTTCTCTCAAAATACTAATTCTACAGACTTGACACGGCTATGGCTTCATGGCTCTGAGTGTGCGAAGGCGAGGCTAAGAGCAAAAAGGCGAGAGGAGCCGCGTGGCAGTTCGTGTGTGTTAGTATTTTAATGTGTGTTTTTATTTCTAAGACGCTCCAGAGAAGGAACGGTTCGCTTCCAACGCAGCGCGACCCCGTCCGCCCGCCTTCAAGATACGCGGCGCGCGCGGGAGGCAGCCGAGCAAAGCCCAGCAACGACGAGCGCGAGCCAGAGCGAGCGACGGTTGGTCCGCGAGGGAGGGGGACGTCCCTCCTCTCGCCCCGCCCCCTCTTCTCTACTCCTTCCAACGGCTCTCGCTCGGCACAGGCTCCGCCCCCTCTCCCTGCGGGGGGCGCGCCCAGCTCGCACCGCGCATGCACGTTCCCGCCTCCCGCGCGCCTCTCTGTCCCCTTCCCTGCGCGCGCGCACGCAGAATGCTCGTGCAGGACTCGGCCCTAACGGTCAGAGACGCGCACCCCCACAGCCCCCTCCCCCCTCCAAAAAATCCATAGAGAGGTGTCTTGCGGCTCCGCAGCCATCATCATCATCATCATCATCCCTCCCTTTCCTCCCCCCCGTTTTCTATCTGGCCCGTGAGGATCGGCAGGTAAGCGCGAAAAGAGTGCAGGGCGCGTTCGTCCGCGCGCACACTGCGACGGAACCAGAGAAGGAGGCTACGGGGGGAGAGGAGGGTCAAGAAAGCTTCGCCGCGCGTCGGCCTTCGCGCTCCTCTTGCGGGGCGCGCGCGGGGGCCTGCTATGAGGGGACTGAGATGGTGGGGGGGGGCGGGCCAAACTACGCGGTGATGGAAGCGAGGGCGAGCTTCAGCGAAGAAGCCATTGCCGCTGCGCCGCAGCTCCTCCTCTTAGGCTGGGAGACAAGCAAGTGTGGGAGGCGGGCTTAGAGAAGTGAAACGGCCCCGCGCGCGCGTTCTGTGGTGTAGTGGGAAGGCGCCGCTCTAGGCTCCGCCTCGTTGGTTGGAAGGCAAAGGGAGGGGG
>NW_024833111.1:0-1321 GCF_019175285.1 Sceloporus undulatus
TCCTTCTTTGGAGGCCTTTAAACTGAGTCTGGATCAGCAGCATCAGACTAAAGTCACAGTTGGCGAGTCACAATAGTCCTGTCTCAATCCTTCATGCAAGGAGCATCAGCCTGAGATCACAATTTGGACAGTCTCAATGCTTCGGGTAAAGAGCACGAGCCTGAAGTCATAATAGTCTCATCTCAGTCTTTCAGGCAAGGAACCTCAGGGTGAGATCACAATAATCCCATCTCAATGCTTCAGGCAAGGAGCATCAGACTGAGGTCACAATGGGACAGTCTCAATCTCTCAGTCAAAGGGTATCAGCCTGAAGTTGCAATGTGAGATCTAGAGTCAGTCCTGTGCTCAAAAAATAAAACCCATTTGATAAAAAATAAGCTTTATTGATGAATCCAGGCAGAAACATCCATTATCACCTTTTTGCAAAGTCTGAAGTCCAAAGGAACTTGCTCAACCCCTCCCTAAGCCAGCCCCCAATTCTCAAGCTAAAGCAACACAAGGGGAGGTTGCATAGATACCAAGGTTGTCTATACTTCCCTTCCCTTCTCCCAGACAGCCTCACCTTGAAGAGCGGTGTTCCCAAGCCAGCTTCACTGCTCCTTGATAACCAGTCTCCAGCTGCAACCCCATCCCCCTCTCCAAATGTCTTCCTTCATCTAAAAAGCCACTCCATCTTTCTTCCTAACATTTCCCACTACAGGTTTTCTATAACCCATCACTCTATACTACCTACTATGAACCACAACTATAACTCCTACTTTAACTCTAATAATCAAATCCTAATATTTTTACTCTTTGTGACAGAACCCTTATACACTGTTTCTGACACTCAATGGGCCAGTCTCAATGCTTTAGGCATACAGCACCAGTCTGAAGTCACAATTCTCCCGTCTCAATCTTTGAGGCAAGGAGCATCAGCCTGAGGTTGCAATGGGCCAGTCTCAATCCTTCAGGTAAAGAGCACCACCCTGAAGTCACAATAGTACCCTCTCAATCCTTCATTCAAGGAGCATCAGACTAAAGTCACAATGGGCCAGTCTCAATGTTTCAAGCTAGAAGCATCAGCCTCAGGTTGCAATGGCCACGTCTCAAACCTTCAGGTAAGCAGCATTAGCCTAAATTCAAAATGGTTCCATCTCATTGCTGCAGGCAAGGAGCATCAGCCTGAAGTCACAATATGTCATGAATCCCTCTATTCATGCATTTATTCATTTAGGAATTCATGCCATAAGAGTTATAGGCTTAGGTTTAAATTAGAGTTAAGATAGATGGGATTTATGGTGGGTTAAAATAATATGTTTTAATATGGGCTTTAATAGAA
>NW_024833112.1:0-1321 GCF_019175285.1 Sceloporus undulatus
AGATACAGGTATAACAAGACCTAATTAAGCCTGAGGGCAGGGAACCGACCAATTAAAAAGATTGTTTGTACAGCGCTGTGTAAATTTACAGCGCTTTATAAATAAAGGTTAATAATAATAATAATAATAATAATAATAATAATAATAATAATTCTACAAGCAGTTTCTGTGAAGTCAGTAAATTATCTATTTTTGGGGAAAAAATCCTCAGAAATGAAAGGATATTCAAATGCTCAGGAAAATGGAGAGTATAGGAGGAGGGATCATGTAAACATGGTGTCTAGTGACTCAATCCAATACTTCATCTCAGCTAGAGTAGAGTAGGTCAATGGGGATTTAGTAAGTCAACATTTATGTAAGTCAACATTTATGTAAGATACATTTATTCAAAAGGTCTACTCTACTTGGGACTAACAATTTAGGTCTAAATCATGGGTGGGCAATTGTGGAAACCTAGGGCTTTATTAACCCCTCCAGGAGACATTGGAAGGCTGTACTCCCACCACATTCTTCTGCAATTTTTATATGCTCCTCAATGCCCCAAAATAAACTTTAGGGAAATTATGGTCTTTTATGCCATGTTTGAAGCCCACCCAATCTTGGCCACCTTAGGTGCAGGAGAGGCCTTTGAAACAATGAGAAGAGAGTGAAAGTCACTTCTAGTTCATTAATTTATTTATATACTTATATATTTAATATATATCCCACCTTTATCCCAAAATGGGATTCAAGCTATCTTCTTGTTTCAAACAGAGACCTTTCCTGAAACTAAATTTTACCTGGAGTAAAGTGGCAAATATGTTCCGTGAGGTCATTTTAGGTCATTTTTAGGCAATAAAAGAAAAGAAAAGATAACAGAAAGGGAAGAAAAAATGACTTCACACTTTTGCCCACTCCTGGTCTAAATCAAAATTGATTTATGCTTGTCTACATTGGGCCAAATGAAAGTGTCAACTCATTTTTACTGCAAGGAATCCACACAACGTACAGGAAGATTTGGGCCAAATTGGGGCCTTTTAGGACTTTAATCTAGAGGTTTTAAACATTGGCAATTTACTCCAGATTTGAGTGGAAAATCAGGACATTCATGTGTATGCATGGACCGTACTCCATAGTGACATAGATGTTTGTGTGTGTGTGGGGGGGGGGAGGCTGTTTGGTTCTGGAAAACCTGGTGTGTGTCACCATATTTTCATACTGCAGTGTATGTTTATCAGAGCAGCAGTGAGGGGTTAGATCAAGCTACTCCTTTCCTCCCCCAGCCCAAGTGTTATATTTGTTTAACTTTTTGTGCTCTTTCCCCTCCATTCACCCCCCCCCC
>NW_024833113.1:0-1321 GCF_019175285.1 Sceloporus undulatus
GCAAAACCAGGCGCAGGCAGACCGCTCTTTTGGGGCAGTCTGTATCCCGCCATAGCTTGCTCTGTCAGAAAGCTCTGATTCCACAACAAATTAAAATTCGGAGAAACCCATAAGATGGAGACATGATAGCTAAATTGGTGTTAAACTGGATTATGTTTTCCAGTATGGATACAGTTTATGTGCTCTGCAGTGTTGTTGTTGTTTGTTTTGTTTGTTTCTGTTTTTCAGTACTTGTACTCTAAGTATTCCTCTACATTCCCCTGACTTGGTTTGGGAACAACCATGTATCATCCGTCTTCTTCTTTTTTAATTCGTCCAATTTTAATGGAAGCTAAATTCAGCAAACAAGCTGAATCCATTCATTTGCTTGTTGAAAGTATTCTTCGCAGCTTACACTGATCTTCAGCGTATCTCTCTGGGGAGCTGCTTTTGTATGCTTCCTTGGACTTTTCACTCCAACTACACTGTATGATTCTTCTGTTTTTATCTGTTGTTTAGCAAACTGCCAGCATGTCTTGTTCCAATTCTGTGTCTGTGAAGATGCTGATTAGGGACCACATTTGATAACACATAATGGCTTTCTTGCTGCTCTATTATTTTCCCATTGACAAGAAATGTATCCAGAGTACAAGAAAAGGAATCAGAATTCATTTGTAAGAATTTCTGAGCAATCCTCTGTTCTTTTATTAGGAGAACTGATCTCCAGTTTAAAAGACCATCTGTTTTATATGACAAGGACAGAGCATTATTTTGTCTTCTGGAAGGAGCATGAAAAAATTTCCCAAAGCTACTGTATTCACAAAGGCATGTTCATAAAACTTTGTCTCTGTGGAAAAATCTTGTTTAGCAACTTGCAGAGAGAAGACTGCAGTCAAAAAATCAGGAGAAGACTAGGGCATCGTTCCCACTATGATTTAAAGTGAATTGCTGGTTGGGTTATATGACCATTGTTTCCATTTGAAACCGGTTCCGATCCTACTGTGATCGATTTCAATTGCAATGAAGCAAGGCAAACGCAAAAAAACAAAAAACAAAAAACCGTGCTCTTTCCTGACACTGGTTCTTTGGTGGTTCTTTTGAAAGAATCGATTCGTTAGCGTGATCAACAAGTGGGAATGACAGATCTGAATCGCATCATTCTGGAGTGGAGGGACTAATGGCAGAGGCATTTGATTCCTTGGTTTTGCAACTGCTTGCAATTACCCGGGCATAGAATCATAGAATCATAGAATCAGAGAGTTGGAAGAGACCGCAAGGGCCATCCAGTCCAACCCCATTCTGCCATGCAGGAAATCCAAATCAAAGCAACCCCGACAGATGG
>NW_024833114.1:0-1321 GCF_019175285.1 Sceloporus undulatus
TGGGATACATAGAATCATTCTCCTATGCTGGGATACATCGAATGTTTCTCCCTTGCAGGAATACATAGAATGAATCTGCCATGTAGGAATAGAAAGGATGATTCAGCCATGGAGGAATACAGAGAATCATTCTCCGCTGCTGGGATACATAGAATCACTCTCCTATGCTGGGATACATCGAATGTTTCTCCCTTGCAGGAATACATAGAATGAGTTTGCGATGTAGGAACAGAAATAATGATTCAGCCATGGAGGAATACATAGAATCATTCTCTGATGCTAGGATACATAGAATCACTCTCCTATGCTGGGATACATCGTATGTTTCTCCCTTGCAGGAATACATAGAATACTTCTCCCATTCAGATATATATAGAATGTTTCTCCCATGCAAGAATACACAGAATTCTTCGCTAATGCAAGGAGACATCGAATACTTCTGCCATTTAGGAATACATCGAATGCTTCTCCTATGTAGGAATATCTTGATTAAGTCAATACATAGATTGATTCTCCCATGCTGGGATACATAGAATCATTGTCCTATGCTGGGATACATCGAATGTTTCTCCCTTGCAGGAATACATAGAATGACTTTGCGATGTAGGAACAGAAAGAATGATTCAGCCATGGAGGAATACATAGAATCATTCTCCGATGCTAGGATACATAGAATCACTCTCCTATGCTGGGATACATCGTATGTTTGTCCCTTGCAGGAATACATAGAATACTTCTCCCATTCTGATATATATAGAATGTTTCTCCCATGCAACAATACACAGAATTCTTCTCCAATGCAAGGATACATCGAATACTTCTGCCATTTAGGAATACATAGAATGCTTCTCCTATGTAGGAATATCTTGATTAAGTCTCCCATGCAAGAATACATAGAATGATTCTGCCATGGAGTAATACATAGAATGATTCTGCCATGTAGGAATAGAAAGAATGATTCTCCCATGTAGGAATATATAGTTTAAGTATCCCACTCAGGAATTAATAGAATGATTCTGCCATGTAGAAATACATAGATTGATACATAGAATCATTTTCCTATGCTGGGATACATCGAATGTTTCTCCCTTGCAGGAATACATAGAATACTTCTCCCATTCAGATATATATAGAATGTTTCTCCCATTCAGCAATACATAGAATGATTCTGCCATGTACGAATAGAAAGAATGATTCAGCCATGTAGGAATACATAGAATGAGTCTCCCATGCTGGGATACATAGAATCATTGTCCTATGCTGGGATACATCGAATGTTTCTCCCCTGCAGGAATACATAGAATGATTCTCCCATGTAGGA
>NW_024833115.1:0-602 GCF_019175285.1 Sceloporus undulatus
GACTGGAATATCTCTGTTGGGATCAGTTGTTGATCACTCCATTTACAGTGCAGCTGCTTCCTCTGCACTACCAACAATCACATCCTTCTAAGATAAATGTAGGACATGACATGGCCTTCATCTTCCACATTTACATGCCACCACTGTTGGGTGGCCTTGAATCAAAGAGGCTTCCTCTGGAAGACACATCTTGTGGCTCTCACATAACTGACATGCCTCAGTTCACCCACCACCCGTTAGTCGGGAAGCTTTGGGAAGTCCCATGTTATATGATGTTTCCACCTCCATTGCTCGAAAAAGGACACTGGGTCTTACCTGTGAGATGTTCATTTTCAGCGATGGAGGTGGGAATATCCTCCCCATCCAGAACTGAGGAGGCTGTTTCCCTTGGCTCTGCTGCAAGGCTGGTTGATAGCTTCTATTGATTATGCTTATATTTGCACTGAATGCTCTCTGAGATTATTTTCTATCCTCAGCTATAATATTGACTGAGGGATGGAGGGGTTGCTCCTTCTGGTGGCATCGACTCCTTCAAGTATGTTTTTCCTGCCTATTTCGGAGCAAGAGATGGAATCAACCCATATTATAGGATATTCCCACCT
>NW_024833115.1:702-1321 GCF_019175285.1 Sceloporus undulatus
TATTATACAATGTGCTTTATGCCAGTATTCTTTCACATTTATACAGAGCCACCAGAGACAGGAAAATGTGTCCTTTTCATTTCCGCACATCCAGCATCTATCTGAACTATTCTAAGATATTTTATGTATTTTTTCAGGTTTCAAATACTATCGGAAAAAATACTTTGCAATCATTTCCCCTTAGGGCTTGGGAAGCTGTGTATGTTATCCTCCTTTCCCAAGTTAACTCCCATTCTTCCATCTCAATATTGTGTCCTGGATTTCTTGGCCATTGAACCATGTTTTCTTTAACCACCTCAGATTCCGTATCATGTTTTAACCAGATTGTATACAATCTCCCCACAAGTGAACCTTTCCCTATAGCAAGCAGAAGAGAAGGTCCTCTGGGTAACTGAAGAGAACCTCGTTTTTGCTGGCTGCAGTATGTTTTTACCAGAGGTCCTTAATGTTTGGGGTGGATTGTATGGGAGAAGGCGATCCTGTAAGTAAGCTGGGCCCAAGCCATGAAGGGCTTTAAAGGTTATAAGCAAGACCTTGTACTGTCCCCGGAAATTAATGGGCAGCCAATGAAAAGACTTTAGTATAGGTTTAATATGGTCACTTCTAGATCTTCCAGTGA
>NW_024833116.1:0-1321 GCF_019175285.1 Sceloporus undulatus
GCAGAAAAAGTGGTATACAGTCAGCCCTTCTTATACACGGATTTTTTATACACGGATTCCAGCATCCACGGTTTGAAAATGTCCCAAAAAAGTATACATTTACCTTGATGTTCCATTTTTTATTAGGGACCCCATTTTGCTCTGTCATTATACTTAATGGGACTTGCGCATACACGGATTTTGTTATACACCGAAGGGGGATCTTGGAACCAAACCCCAGCGTATAACAAGGGTCCACTGTACAAATAAAGTTTCTATATTATTATTATTATTATTATTATTATTATTATTATTATTATTATGGCCCCCATTTGTGAAATCGTAGGGTTTGTAGTTTTGGGAGATACTTAGCTTTCCCATCACAGAGCTCTGGTGCTGCAACAAACTACAAATTCCACTGTATGGAGCCAAGACAATTTAACGTGGTGCCAAACTGGGTTAGTTTGCAGTGCGGATGCATGGGCTCCCTCTTCTGGAGGGTCTTACCTGCTGGGCCAGTTCCTTGTGGGCAGGACCACCAGCGCCCGGACGTGGCAGACGACTCGGTCCAAAAGAGCCTGGCAAGAGAAAACAGGAATTAATCATAGCCCTTACTTCTTCCATTATTAAATAAACCTAACCATAGAGGCTGAGCCTCCTTCCGGTCTCTCACTTGGACCTCTGTGATGATGAGGGTCTTCCCGCAGCCGGTGGTGGCCGAGATGCAGACATCGCTGGGCTGGTAGCTGCCCCTTCCGGTCAAGAAGACCCCGGACTGCAGAGGGAAAAAGAATCCACAGGACAGAAATCAATAAATCAACATATCCCAGCCCAAAAGTCCCCTGACATGCCGTTAAAACAGTGGTTCCCAAACTTTGGTCCTCCAAGTACTTTGGACTTCAATTCCCATAAGCCCCAGCCAGCCTGGCCAATAGGAATGCTGGGAGCCTGGGAACCACTGCGTTAAAAGGTTCTCCGAACCCCACTTGCAATAAAGAAAGAAAGAAATGTCAGCTTCCTGCTCCAGCCAAAGTCACACACTTCTCTTCTACATCTATTCAGGCACATCTTGGTTAACAAAGAAGATCCTTTTTACAAAGTCAATCAGCTCCTTTTGATTCTCATCCTTCTGTCAAGTTGGAGGTTTTTTAGCAGCATCAGTGTTCGGATTGGCGAAGGAGGGATGGAGAAATACAGACTTTCAGGGTCAGGTTGCAACAGTAAGTGAATAACGAACGGCTGTGTTGGGAAAGAGCGGGATTCCCACTTTAGCCAATCCTAATCGGTTCTGCAATTGTTATTACACCTGGAAAGAGGGATACTATCCCATTTGCCTGCAGCT
>NW_024833117.1:0-1321 GCF_019175285.1 Sceloporus undulatus
CAACTTCCCAAACATATTGTGAGGACATTAAAACAAACTTTTGTCATGGCTGATGAGATTGTTTATATGGGATGAGGGAGTGCTCATGTGGAAGAGGGACTGAAGTTACATTTTACTGTCTGGTATGAATGAATGAATGAAATTTTATTTCTATACCGCTATTCCTTGCAGATCACAGCGGTTTACAAAAATCACCATCAAGAACATTACAATACATCAACCCATAACCCAGTAATACAAAACCCATGATACCAATTTAAAAATCAATACAAAGTATCCTAAAACATTTCATACAATCAATTCACTATCTAAAAACCAATTAAAAACCATACAACGAATTAGCTGGATCAACAATATGCACAAGGGAGAGAAAGAATAACATCAAGGCACATGGGGGAAGGCTTGACGGAAAAGAAAGGTCTTCATATTTTTCCTAAAGAGATCTAGGGAGGTTGCTGAGCGGAGCTCGTCAGGCAAAGAGTTCCAGGTCTGGGGGGCCACGATGGAAAATGCCCTTTGTGAAGAAGACACAAACCTTGCCTTAGGAACTCTTAATAGATGTTTTCTGCCCAATCTGAGAGTGCGGGGAGGACTGTATGGGGAGAGGCGGTCCTCCAAGTACCCTGGGCCCAAGCCATTTAGGGCTTTATAGGTCATAACCAACACCTTGTATTGCGCCTAGAAGTGAATAGGCAGCCAATGTAGATCTTGCAATATAGGTGTTATATGGCTAGTCCTGGAACATCCAGTGACCAGCCTTGCTGCCATATTCTGAACCAATTGTAGCTTCCGACTTTGGTACAAGGGTTGCCCCATGTAGAGCGCATTACAGAAATCCAACCAAGAGGTTACCAGAGCATGTACCACCGTTTCAAGGTCCCCCCGGCTCAGGTAGGGTCGCAGCTGGCGTATCAGCCGAAGCTGATAACAGATACTCCTGACCGGCACATTCACCTGAGATGTAAGGTGGAGCGACGAGTCCAGAAGCACCCCCAGACTGCGAACTGAGTCCTTCAGGGGGAGCGTGACCCCATTCAGGACAGGTGGACAATATCCATCCCCAGGCCCGGGGAACCTACTACGAGTACTTCCATTTTCTCTGGATTCAAACTGAGTCTGTTCTCCCTCATCCAGCCCATTACCGACTCCAGACAGGCATTTGGAGGAGAGATGCCATCTCTGGTCACTGCATCAGCCGGAGACACAGAGAAACATATTTGGGTGTCATCAACGTACTGATAACACCACGCCCCGTGTCTCCGGATGATCTCTCCCAGTGGCTTCATGTAAATGTTAAATAGCATGGGGGACAAAATCGCTC
>NW_024833118.1:0-1321 GCF_019175285.1 Sceloporus undulatus
GTCTAGCTATGCACTTGGAGATCACCATTTGAGAATCTCTCTTGGTCGATAAGACTGTGCCTTAGATCTGATGTCAGAGTATGCCTTCTTGATTTTTGCTTCTGGGTCCTGCAGATCTGTCTAGCCCATCGTCATATAGACTGGAGTTCATACTACTGCCCAAGCTCTGGATTACGACACTGCCATCCACTGCACCTAGGGGCAGCAGATTAGTTTAGGTAATTCAGCTTTATCTGTTCCCCACTCTTCAACACCTGTTATCACAAGTGAGTGCCTTACTTTACCTAATGTTTGGACTGGTCCTTATTAATCATAAGCTGTGGACAAACACAGTGAATGTCTCTCTACAAAGGATGGCCTATTACTCACAAACAGTCTGAACATCTTGCTCTCTTCAGAAACTGCAAAGGAAGAAAGAAAAATCTGTACTGTGTACAAACTTGATTTATGCTGGATAGTTTTTTTTAAATTTAATCTATTACCTATGTTCTGGCATATTAATACAAACCATGATATTGAAAGACTGGTGAGGGATAAAAGAAATAGAAAGTGGCTTGCAAAAACTGAATTGTTCTGCCATGTAAAACTGATAATGGAGATACTTCTATTGGGAAACAGCTATTATGAGCCCTTCACATAATTGTATTTCAGTAGTAATTCAAATGATAGTAACATTATTTTGTTAATATAAGATATATCTTTCCTATTATAGCCTTTGTATTATATCCATGCTGGTATGGTTAATGAAAATATTAAATGACAACCCATTTACAAATTTCTACACTAAATAAAGCACTATTGGACCACTGACTGGCAAATTCATATTTGGTCCCAGAGAATAGAATCATGATTGATTAAGGAAAGGAAGCCCCTTATGTTTAGAAAATACACAAAGTTAATCACACAGTTTTCTATATGGTTGTAGAGACTAAAGCTGGGCGTCATAGGACTGAAATAGTTGGCTTGGAACAGCCTTTTTAGGCTACATTGGGGCCGTGGCAAATGGACACGCAGTCCCAATCCAGCCAGTCTTCACCCCAAATAGGAGCGGAAAAAAGCGGTCCCTTTGCCTCTAGAGCTGGCTTTTTGTCAGCTCCAGGACGAGTGGCACTTAAGCGCCACACCCCCAAGCTGGCCAGCATGTAATCACAGTTGCAGCTTTTGTCCGGTTTGGGGGTGTGGTGTGTCTAAATGCCACACCCCCAAGCCAGCACAAAGCCATCTTAACCAAGCCATCTGTTTTGGCCCTTAGATCCAAAACACACTGCAGAAATACACTGGTGCCTCGGGTTACGAAATTAATTCGTTCCGCCATTCCTTT
>NW_024833119.1:0-1321 GCF_019175285.1 Sceloporus undulatus
TTATAATTCACTGGATGATGGCAGCGTGATTTAAGGAAGTTAAGGGTCTGCTGGGCTAAGAGCCATAATGTCTAAATGTCTAATTAACAATTTGTAATCCACTCTGATAGCCTTTTGGCTGAAGAGAGGGGTATAAAACTATTATTATTATTATTATTATTATTATTATTATTATTATTATTTCAGGGCTGCAGTTTGGCTGCTTGGACCACTGGAGATCATCACAGTGAGTCAGTTGGAAAAGCCCATCTCACTCCAGAAAATAAAGGTACTTCAGGAGTTTGCACTCTATGTCTTTAAGTAATAATAGCTACAAAACTGATAATAGTATTTGGGACATTTAGTCTTTTAATAAAATATGGCAGATTAAAATGCTGCTTTAAAACCTCTTTCCTTCTGCCAGTTTTGTGCCGGTTTTGGGGGGAAATGAGAAAGTGTTGGGAGGGAGGGACTGCCAACAGAATTAGGAGATGCATTGCAGGCTATGGACAGTTTGTGGCAAAGTAAGGTCCAAAACACATGGCAGCAATAGTCCAATTTGAGAGTGCCTTAACTGCCCTGGCCCAGTGCTAGGGAATCCTGGGAATTGGAATTTATTGTGGCACCAGAGCTCTCTGACAGAGAATGCACGAAGTCTCACAAAACTACATTTCCCAGAATTCCCTAGCAGTGAGCCAGGGCAGTTAAAGGGGTCTCAGATTGGATTATTGCTGCAGTGTGTTTTGGACTTAGGTGACCCTTGGAAGTCACACTCTCTCAGCCTCAGAGGATGGCAATAGCAACCCCTCTCTGAAGAAACATGCAAAGAAAGCTCAATGATAAGGTTGCCATTGGGTTGCCAAAAGTTGGAAACTACTTGATGACACACATGAAGAACAGAAAAAAGTCTACACTTATTTCACAGGTTGTACTTGGGAACGGGAGGCAGTGTGGTTCAGTGGTTTGAGTGTTGGGTTACAACTCTGGAGGCCAGGGTCCAGTGCCCCACTCCTCCATGAAACCAGCTGGGTCACTTGGGCAAGAGGTCACACTCTCCAAGCCTCAGGGAAGGCAATGGCAAACCTCCTCAGAACAACTCTTGCCAAGAAAACCCCAGAAGAGGCTCCACAGAAGTCGGAAATGACTTGGAGCCACACCACAAAAAACGGCAAAGCCTCAAGAAAGAGAAAGCGTATTTTAGTGGGTGGAGCATTGGACTATGACCCTGGAGCCCAGGGTTTGAATGCTCTCTTGGCCACAGAAACCCACTGAGTGACCTTAGGCAAGAAGTCACGCTCTCTCAGCCTCAGAGGGAAGCACTTGCAAAACCACTTCTGGACAA
>NW_024833120.1:0-1321 GCF_019175285.1 Sceloporus undulatus
ATTCCCCGATAGAATTTCCCTTTGATTTTTTCCCACGTTTGGAAAAGAGGCTTCCTGATAGAATGATTATGGAAATCTTTATTAACCCTAATTTTATCATACCAGATGTACGCATGCCATCCGAATCTCAGGTTATCTGCTTCAAGACTGAGTAATTGTCTTTTTTCTAAATTGATCCAATCTTGGATCCAAATCGTACAACATGCCCTAAAATATAACTTCAGATCAGGAAGGTCACATCCACCAAGAGATTTAGGTCTTATAAGATATTTCTTTTGTATTCTTGCTCTTTTCCCTCTCCATACAAAATTCAATATAGATCTTTCCCATTCTTTGAATACATTTTCATTCGTGATAATCGGCAGGTTTAAAAACAAGTACATAAGTTTCGGCAATACCGCCATTTTAATGGTGGCGATTCTTCCCAGAATTGATAGATCGTAAGATTTCCATTTAACTAAGTCCTTAGAGATCTTACTCCAAACAGGCTTGTAGTTATTCTCAAAAAGGTTTGTATTTCTGTCCGTAAGCCAGATACCCAAATATTTTATTTTCTTTTCTGCTTTTAAACCAGATCTTAAAGATAATTCCAATATTTCCTTTTCCTTCAAATTCTTAGTTAACATTAAGGTCTTTTCCTTATTTATCTTAATACCTGACAAGTTTCCAAATTCATTTAACTCTTTCAAAGCCCAAACCATAGAATCTAGTGGGTCTTCCAAAATAATACAGATGTCATCTGCATAGGCTCTAAGTTTATGTTCGTGCCCCTTAATTTTTAACCCCCTGATTTTCTTATTAGCTCTGATTGAATTGTTTAGGACCTCCAAAACAGTAATAAACAAAAGTGGGGACAAAGGACACCCCTGCCTTGTTCCTTTGTTTATCGGTATACTCTCTGTTTTTTCGTAATTCACAATTAATTGGATTTTTTGCTGAGAATATATTTCTTTTATGTTTGACAAGAAGAAACTTCCGATATTCATTTTCTCTAACACTTCAAACATAAACACCCACTTGACCGTGTCAAAAGCCTTTTCGGCGTCCAGGAAAACAAGGGCAGCCTTTTTTTCATTATGTAAAGTATAATATTCAATAATGTTTAAAATCGTCCTTACATTGTGCCTAATTTGTCTTTCAGGGAGAAAACCGCACTGATCAGAGTGGATAGCTTCCACCAAAACTTTTTTCAGTCTATTGCTCAAAATTGAAGTATACAATTTATAATCCTGATTAAGCAAAGCAATAGGCCTATAGTTACCCATATTTCTCGTATCTTTCCCTTCTTTTGGGATCAGAACAACATCTGCAGAGTTCCAAG
>NW_024833121.1:0-1321 GCF_019175285.1 Sceloporus undulatus
GTGTTCCCCCAATTTTTGATAACACACCTTTTCACTCTTTCTTGAATTAATACTGGAGGCACACTTTATTTCGTCGTCGTCTTCTTCTTTAACACCTCTAATGGTGCACTTTGGGAGTGTATGAGAATCAGAATGACCTCCTCTCCAGCAGAGAGTCAACCAAAGGAGGTGAGACTGGAGCACCAAATCATGCAGGGACACAGTGGGCTGCCTCCTCTGTCAGCAGACTCACTGGTGGCTTTGATTATTAACGGCACAAGCCAGGCATGTCTACTCAGAAGTTAGGGCTCCTGATGATCTGTACAACTGTATATGTATAAGTATGTGTAGTACTGCAGCCTTAATTCATTTCTTTGTTATGGCATACCAGTGTCATCCATCATAAGCTCCATCTGCTTTTATACAAGTCTGTTACTGATCCTGATCTGTCGTAACTTAGGCAAAACAATACTGTACAATGTCTCCCTAAATAAGCAGATCTTTTAATTGATTACACTTATTTGAATGTAGATTTTTGGCTGGCAATATAAATCCATACAGTTCCAAGACTTCATTGATCTGCCGAATATCTTCCAGCCATCATGTGCATTCATCTCTACACACACACACACACACACACACACTGGGACAGACTGACTGCTTAGCATTCATTTATCACTTATTTTGCACACAGGCATGTTGAAACACTACTTATCACCATTTATGATTCAATCAGATAACCTACTGTGATTTTTATGAATATGAATATGTACAGCAAAGCAAAAGGAAATGGGATGAGTCCCTCAGGATCTGGTCATGAACAAGAAGACTCCCCAGCTAACCAACCTCAGGATGTTGCAGCTTAGAACTGTATGAAAAATTTGTATCCTACCTCCACACTTGTGAAAATCTTTCATTGGAAGATGTCCCTTATTTACAAATGTACAAGATGCTTAATAAATTATAAATGATATGATGCCTAAGCCACTGTAGCAGACATATTCTAATTTGAGGGAGATCAACTCTCAGGTCAATGACATCTGTACTATTAGAGAAAGTCAGAATTGAGTGAGATTGCCATAAAGACATTGGCTTGTGTCTTTTGTTCCCGGACTATCTGAGTAGAAATACTGCTGGGGTTCTCCCACTGATAAAGGGGGGAAAGGTATTTTTTTTGGGGGGGGGCAGTTCCCCCTTTCCCCCAACAGACACAGCAATCTGCTGCAAAGCAGAGCTTGGAAAAGTTCAGGTTGGAGAGAATAAAACAGTGGCTTTGCTTGCTGGGGGAGTCTGGGAGTTATAGTCCCCCCACCCCAAAATGATGTTTTCCAAGCTCAGCTCC
>NW_024833122.1:0-1321 GCF_019175285.1 Sceloporus undulatus
TTCTGCAGTGTGGGTGCAGCCTTCTTGGGAAAGGGGCTGATGATGGGGAAAAGCACTGAGGTTTCAGCGGATGATTTATTTATTTATTTATTTATGATGCACTCATTTCACATCTAGCTATGGGGACATAACCAGGGCCCTCTCCAATTCCCCTTCCCCTAATCCCCCACCAGTCTAAGAAGGCATGGAGTATCTGTTGTGTAGGGGAGCTGCAGTGAATCTATGCTAGGTCCAGGGGGCTTTGTTTGGAACAGAGGGAGGAAGGGGATATCCACCTCTGCATTGGCCCAAAGGAGGCATATGTCACTTGTATATCTCAGCAGCAGGATGCTGTTCTCTTAAGTCAACATTATTTCCTGTTCCAGATCAGAGTCTGATTTGCCAATAATGTATTGTTTTATGCATTAGGAAGAGCTCTCTTAATTGTAAAAGAACCATGAAAGATCATAACCTTGATCATTAGGATCTTCTCGTGTCTTTACTCTATAACCAGTTCTATCTATTTGGATAAAGATTAATTCTTTATAGGAGATCCAGTTTGCGTCCTTTTTTGAATCTCTGGTCTCTTTTCTCAGAACCTTCATCTCGGCTCCCTTGAACACATCTTTGGGGCACCTTTTGCTGGAAGTGACCCAAGTGCAAGACCACTAGGACCCCTGCCCACCTGATGGCCAACACAGAGGGCAAGCGGAGGGAGTTGGGCTCCAAGAGAAAGAGGATGCAAACCTACAAGAACTCCTTGGTGAGTCTAGGTTCTTGACAATTAGTTCCATCTGTGTCACTGCTGGGCCAGTTCATGAAAGCAAGCAGAGAACGTACTCTCCCAATTTAGCAGAGACAGTCCTGGTTAATCCTCTGTCAGGACTGTCACTTTTTTCAGGGGCTTTTAAAAATGTCCTGGTTGCTCTCTCCTCCCACTTTCCCCCTTTCTCAGCTCACTTCAGTTCCTGAGGGTTATTCAGTTTGCACCCCATCAACTCAAAAGTTGGGAGAGAAGAGGAAAGAAGGAGGCAGGATATTGCCCTTCCCAGGAGACTGAGGCAAAAGCAAACTGCTGTGCCTTTCCTAGCTTGTGTGATCTTTCTCATAATCAACTTTGGCCATCTTCACCGCCTTCTGGGTTGCTTGGCCACATGTGCCCTGCTTTTCCAATCTGTCAAATATTGGGCGCTATGGGAGAACATCTCTGGATCTAAATATGGGGTGGGTCCAGTGGCCCTCAAGCCCAGAGTGCTCTCCAGAAATGTTTTTTAATAATGACATTTCATTCTAAAATGTGGCAAGAAATGTCTAAATGCACTATAATTCTTTGGTGGCTAAA
>NW_024833123.1:0-1321 GCF_019175285.1 Sceloporus undulatus
GGGATCCTATAGAGGATGTGCGCGCAGACTGTTCCAGTCGAGTGAGCTGGGCCGTAGCCACCTTCTCTGTATCACGTCGGGCCTTTTCTGGATCACGTCGGGTCTTTTCTGGATCACGTCGGGGTCACCAGCTGTCGCGGCAAGGAGACGCAGAGACAGGAATGGGGGTGCACAAGCTTCCCTCAAGCTTGCCTTCCTCCAGCCAGGTTTCTGGCTGGGCCTTTTATTGTCATTTGCTTACATTAGTCCGTTGTTTGCCTTATAATCATTTGCTAGGTTACGTGTCCTTTTTAGCAGTGGAAGCAGGATGTGAAGACCGGCTAAGTCAGCATGGACTTATCTATCGGATTATGGATAAAGCATTGTCATCTCGAGTGGGGGTCGAAGTCCTATGGTTTGCCAGTAGAACTGCCACGTCAGAATCTTGATGAGCATTGCTATCCTGAGAGAGGGTCGCGACCCCACGGTTTTGCCCATGGGGTTGCCACACTCTTGGAACTCGAGGGCATACCCCCTACGGACGATGTTGAGAACCCACGAGTCCGATGTTATTGAGGCCCAGGTGTTAACAAAGGGCCTCAAAATGTCCAAAAAGAAGGGGGGTGAAGGAGAGATGAAGCGCGCTGCGTCCCTTCAGGCTCTCTTCTTCCCCTGGTCGTTGTCCTGCCGGCGGGAGTTACGGTACCGAGGCGGGAAGTTGCGACGGCCAGAGAAGGAGGAAGACTGCGAGGGGTAGCGACGTCTCTGGGAGCCCTGTTGCTGAGACTGCCGGTCCCGGGCGAAGGTCCCCTGTGACTGACCTTGTGGCTGCCACGGGCGTTGTCGCTTCCGGAATGGCGAAGCAGGTGTGGAGGACATGCCATGCTTCTTCGCCACCGCCTTCATCCTGAACTTCCTGTTCAGGCGGTCGTCGGTCTCAGCATGAAAGAGCCCGGTCCCGTCGAGCGGCATGTCCTCGATGGCCGCCTTGACAGTGGGGTTGAGGTCCGAGGCCCTCAACCAGGCATGCCGTCGGAGTGCCATCGATGCAGACATGGCCCTCCCTGCAGTCCGCCATGTTCCTGGAGGTGGTGATGAGCCAACCTCCGATGGAGTGGGTCTCGTCCCTGACCTCGACCAACTGTCTTTGCACCTCATCCGGGATGTCCAGGATGAGGGGGGAGATCCGTTCCATGAGGGTCTGTATATAGGCCCCCATGCAGGCGGTATAGTTGATGGCTTTCACCGCAAGGGCTGCTGCCGAGTAGGCCTTCTTGGCCAGGCCATCCACCTTTTTAGCCTCCCGGTCGACGGGGGAGGTAGCCTGCTTCGGGACGAAGCT
>NW_024833124.1:0-117 GCF_019175285.1 Sceloporus undulatus
TGAGGGAAGAGTGGAAGGAGGTCCTGGAGGGAGGGGGTCTTGGGAGACAGAAAGCCTTCCAGAGATATTCGGTGTTCGCTTCCTAACAAAGAGGTTTCTGGCCTCATAAAGGATTTG
>NW_024833124.1:217-1321 GCF_019175285.1 Sceloporus undulatus
TGGCCAGAATGAAGAAGGGGAGGAGCTTCTGCCTCTATTTAGCTCTGTGCGCGGAAGAGAGAGAGAGGAGCAGAGAGTGAGAAGGAGGCACACAGAGAGAGAGAGAGAGAGAGAGAGCGCAGCCGCAGCAGAGGGACAAGGCCTGGAAGTGGTAGGCTTCACTATTTTGCTAAGGCCTCCAACTGCCACATGCTGATGTGCAGGTGGCCATTTTGTGTTCTGGCAACCTTTTTGTGTTCCAGTGGCCATTTTGTGCTTCTTGTGACTGTAGGGAACAATGTTCTGGAACCTTCTCTGAGGCCTCAGTTGAACAGAGGCTTCTCTTTCTCTCCTGAGGCTCCAGAGTCAGAAGGAGGCCAGGCTCCTTGGACCAAAAGGAAGGAAGTATGTCCCTTTATGCCTCTGGCCCTCCATTTTGGGGCAAAGGAAGGAAGAAGGAAGGGGCGTGTGGGGGTCTGAGGAAGGGGAGGCAGGGACTCAGGGCCCGTGGGGAGGCTGGGCTTTGGGGGCTGGGAGAGAGAGGTGGGGAAAGAGATCCTCCCCTTGGGCTCTAGCTGGGGAGGGTCTCACCAGTCCTTGCCTCCTCCTTTGGGAAAGGAGACCCCCTCAGCCCCTGGACTCACTCTTGCCACTCATTCCTAGAATGGCTGGGACTCAGAGGAGTTTCCTAGGCATTACCACCTTCTGCCCTCCATGGCCATTGGCACTGACCTTTTCCCATTGCCTTCCCTCCCTCAGCCCTGTGGACCTCCGCCTCCTTCGCACTCAGAGCAACCCTTCTCTACGGCTGAGGAGACGGCCTCTGACCCAGGGAAGCTCCGGCCATAAAGGACCGAAGGAGAGGCCTTTCTGGGGCTGCAGGAATCAGGGTCTTTGTACTGAAGGTAGGCCTTTATTCCTGGTGCTGAAGGAGGCCCTTTGCTTAAATGTTTCAGTCCAGGATTGTATGGAAAAGGTTGCAGCTGAGAGACTGAGACCATGCTTTGCAGGAATACAGTCCCAAATGCAGTCTCTAGCAGAACTGTCTTCCCAGAAGGTGGAAGTGAGATTTCCAGACCCCAGACACACAGTGCGCCAGTGAGTCCTTTGTGTGGGGACTCTTTG
>NW_024833125.1:0-1321 GCF_019175285.1 Sceloporus undulatus
ACCACGAGTTGCAAGAAGGACAAGTTGCAAGAAATGCCTTCTGAGTTATAGCTGGTAAATTAGAGGGGTCCCATCATCCCCAACAAGGCTCTATTTGTGTTGAAGAGCCACCCGTGCCGAGCAAATGCCAGTCTCCAGATTGCCACGTCAAGCATCCTGGAGCGCAAGACATATATTATTATGGGTAGAATAAATTAGAGACCTGGGAGTCTCAGTAGGGCTTGGGAAGAACTTTTCGGCTATTTTTTAAAAAAAGTTCAAGATGGGACACGTTTCCAAAAGAAAGTCTGTGGCAAGGAAGGCCAAAGGCTGGATATTTAGTCAGAGGACACAGTGGGATGCTGGTAGATGGACAAATCGATGGGGAAATAAGTGGAGGAGCAGGGCGACTCTGAGCGCTGTACTAAAAACCGTCACCCAAAATGTTGGAAAGCTCTGAACATCAAAACCAAGGTATTGTCAGAATAAAAAAACTACAATGATTCAAGCTTGGCTGGGACTCAGGGTGTCAAAACCCCTCAAAATGTCACATAAGGCATGGCTGGCAATGTAGGTAGATTTTCTCCTAGCGGGATGCATTTAAAATCGAATGCCATGTAGGTACCATGTTGCTTTGCCAACAACAAGTGAAACCTGGCAATGATTCCCTCTCAATGTGGCATGCCTTGGATGCCATCCTAACAGCAATGGCAGAATTGGCCTCCTCTTCAACCAAGAGCCAGAATCTAAATATATGAGACTTCCTCGCGCGCATGTCTCAAAACAAGCCATTATCACAGTGACTGCGGAAAAGGAGGTTCGAGAAGAAATAGAGACAAAGAAAAGGGTCTTTTTTTTTTTTGTACCCAAAGATTAGATGCAGCAATTCCTTCCTAGACTTTTCCTGGAGTTTGGAGACAAGAGGGAAGACAAAGAGCCGGAGCTTTTGTTATGGAGCAGTAGCCAGAGGTTGTTTTCAGACATCACCCTACTTGCAAGGTTATAGTCACAGCGTTTTTGACACACAGCCACAGTCATTCTTTCAAAAGCAACTTCCTAAGCCATGCCCGTCCCTCTGCTAAACTGGAGACAAAACTTTACAGAAGCCACGGCATCCCTTCAAGCTCATTTCAAGCCTCCTTCTGTTCTTAATGGAGAATTGACTCCCTCAACCGGTCTGGTGTCCTCCGATTCAACATCCGACACGAGGGATCCCTTACCGGACAACGCTTGGACAACTCTTCTCCAAAGGATCCAGCCCGCTAACCTGCAATTTCTCAGAGGCATCCGGCCACTTCATCCTTTTGCATTTCACTTCATTCACGCCTTGACTGGCGAGAAA